>NC_053022.1:185758531-185894617 GCF_003073215.2 Triticum urartu | reverse complement strand
CAAGCTTATAAAAAATGCCAAGTTGTTTAAATAAAAAGTTAAAAGATGGCATGATAAAAGAATTCAAAACGGGAATGCAGAGTGGGTGAGTATGTTTTGTTGTAAATTTTTTATTTTAGATTCTTTTTTGACACTTTTGCTTACCCGCTACAACCTCTGACAATTTTTGACACTTTTGCTTTGAGAATTTGAGTTGCGGTTTCCGTTTCCTAACGTGTTTCGGCTACTTAAGAACGTTCGACAACGACATCACCGCCGCTCATCTTTGCCACAGACTCGTCATCGACAACAACCACTTCACCATTTTGACACCATCAACCATAGGCAAGGGCGGTAACCTCGATGACACTCGCGAACATTATCCCTTGTCGTTGCATTGATAACTCCATAGCCTTCCTTTTGCGTCACTTGCCTATCGAGACTAGCCTTTGAGTATTGTCGGCAATGTTACTTGTGCACATTAGTGATCATCATCTCCATTGCATATATATATATATATATCACCTTGGTATTTGTATCTTGGTATCATCTTGTCATCACTAGTGAACCATATTTGTTCCGCATTCATAATTGCTATCTTGGTTCGTGAAGTTTTGCATAAGTGGCCAAAGAAAGAGATCAAAAGAGAAAGAGCCAACAAGCTTTTAAGCAAAAGAGAAAGACAAGCAAAGAGCTTTTAAGCAAGTGCCATAGCATCATACCACATTGCATAAAAATTGTCATACTCGATCATCTTGGATCATATCACCGGAACATCATACGTATATGGCATACTTGGGATAGGAAGTCGTTCCATTTTCGCTTTGTAGGTTGTGCACAAGTCTTGTATCCGCCTATTGAGCAATCGTGCTAGCGTCTATCTTGTGTTGTGCAACAAGAGCATTTTCAATGGATTCCACATTTTGAGCTCCTTCCTTGGTTGCACGACACCATTTATCTTCCGTGCGTGTGTTTCTGTGTGCCAAATATAGCTATTGGTCTACTTGTTGCATTTGCAATTTGCGAATCTTTTTCAACATTATTTGAATCTCACTAACAATTACATAAATTTTGTGCCACCATCCTAACCAAGCTACTCCAAAAGCCTTATTTTGTGTAGGTATGAAAATCGACAAGATCCGGTACCAATTGTGTTGTGAAATTTCTATCAAAAATGCGGTTTGGACATGCAAAGTCGGATGATCCGGGTCGGGGTCCGCATGATCCGAGCGATGTCCGGGTGATCCAGGTGTGCATCCGAATGATCTGGGCAGGTTGTCGGCGCGGCTATGCGGTCGGTAAGAACACGGAAATTGGGGAGAAAAGAAAATTTAGGGTGATTTTGGGTGGATTTCGTGGTGGGGAAGGTGGGGAATGAAATATCCACTTATAACACAACGAATCCATGAATCAAAATCAACAAAACATCATCAAACCAACAAATCACAAAAAAAATGGTATGGCTCTTTTTGTGGTGATTTTTGAAGTTGGGCAAAAATACACAAATTAAGGCTAGCAAATGGGGGGTAGGGACTCAAAGATGTGAATCAACCTTACTCTGATACCGAGATGATGTAGGGTGAAACCCTAGAGGAGATATTTTCACACTTGGAGAGGGGAAAGAGAGCAAACAAGAGAAGAACACAAGATGAACACTCAAATAGACAAGATCCAATCACACACATGCTAAATACACATACACATAAAGGTGATACAAGGATTCAAATCCAACACAAGTAGGTGACAAAGGCTAGCTAATTCATCCCAATCCTTGAAGGAGAGAGGTCTTGATATCCTTGCAGGGTCTTGCTACCTCTTGAGCACTGCGTTGGCTTTCCCTTGAAGAGGAAAGGGTGATGCAGCAAAGTAGCGTAAGTATTTCCCTCAGTTTTTTAGAACCAAGGTATCAATCCAGTAGGAGGCTACGCGCGAGTCCCACGCACCTACACAAAACAAATAAATCCTCGCAACCAACGCGGTAAGGGGTTGTCAATCCCTACACTGTCACTTACGAGAGTGAGATCTAATAGATATGATAAGATAATATTTTTGGTATTTTTATGATAAAGATGCAAAGTAAAATAAAAGGCAATGAAAATAACTAAGTGTTGGAAGATTAATATGATGAAGATAGACCCGGGGCCATAGGTTTCACTAGTGGCTTCTCTCAAGAGCATAAGTATTTTACGGTGGGTGAACAAATTATTGTTGAGCAATTGACAGAATTGAGCATAGTTATGAGAATATCTAGGTATGATCATGTATATAGGCATCACGTCCAAGACAAGTAGACCGACTCCTGCCTACATCTACTACTATTACTCCACACATCGACCGCTATCCAGCATGCATCTAGAGTATTAAGTTCAAGAGAACAGAGTAACGCTTTAAGCAAGATGACATGATGTAGAGGGATAAACTCATGCAATATGATGAAAACCCCATCTTGTTATCCTCAATGGCAACAATACAATACGTGCCTTGCTGCCCCTACTATCACTGGGAAAGGACACCGCAAGATTGAACCCAAAGCTAAGCACTTCTCCCATTGCAACAAAGATCAATCTAGTAGGCCAAACCAAACTGATAATTCGAAGAGACTTGCAAAGATAACCAATCATACATGAAATAATTCATAGAAGATTCAAATATTGTTCATAGATAAACTTGATCATAAACCCACAATTCATCAGTCTCAACAAACACACCACAAAAGAAGATTACATCGAATAGATCTCCACAAGAGAGGGGGAGAACTTTGTATTGAGATCCAAAAAGAGAGAAGAAGCCATCTAGCTAACAACTATGGACCCGTAGGTATGAGGTAAACTACTCACACTTCATCGGAAGGGCTATGGTGTTGATGTAGAAGCCATCCGTGATCAATGCCCCCTCCGGCGGAGCTCCGGAACAGGCCCCAAGATGGGATCTTGTGGATACAGAAAGTTATGGCGGTGGAATTAGGGTTTTGGCTCCGTATCTGATCGTTTGGGGGTACGTAGGTATATATAGGAGGAAGAAGTATGTCGGTGGAGCAACAGGGGGCCCACGAGGGTGGAGGGCGCGCCTAGGGGGTAGGCACGCCCCCTACCTCGTGGCCTCCTTGTTGGTTGCTTGACGTGGGGTCCAAGTCTCCTGGATCTTATTCGTTCCAAAATTCACGTTCCCGAAGGTTTCATTCCGTTTGGACTCCGTTTGATATTCCTTTTCTTCGAAACCCTAAAATAGGAAAAAAACAGCAATTCTGGGTTGGGCCTCCGGTTAATAGGTTAGTCCCAAAAATAATATAGAAGTGTATAATAAAGCCCAATAATGTCCAAAACAGTAGATAATATAGCATGGAGCAATAAAAAATTATAGATACGTTGGAGACGTATCAAGCATCCCCAAGCTTAATTCTTGCTCGTCCTCGAGTAGGTAAATGATAAAAACAGAATTTTTGATGTGGAATGCTACTAGGCATAATTTCAATGTAATTCTTCTTAATTGTGGCATGAATATTCAGATCCGAAAGATTCAAGATAAAAGTTTAATATCGACATAGAAATAATAATACTTCAAGCATACTAACTAAGCAATTATGTCTTCTAAAAATAACATGGCCAAAGAAAGTTCATCCCTAGAAAATCATATAGTTTAGTCATGCTCCATTTTCGTCACACAAGAATGTTCTCATCATGCACAACCCCGATGACAAGCCAAGAAATTGTTTCATACTTTAGTAATATCAAACTTTACAAACCTTCACGCAATACATGAGCGTGAGCCATGGATATAGCACTATGAGTGGAATAGAGTATAATGATGGGGGTTATGTGGAGAAGACAAAAAGGAGAAAGTCTCACATCAACGAGGCTAATCAATGGGCTATGGAGATGCCCATCGATTGGTGTTAATGAAAGGAGTAGGGATTGCCATGCAAAATGTATGAAAGCTCAACAAAAGAAACTAGTGGGTGTGCATCCAACTTGCTTGCTCACGAAGACCTAGGGCACTTGAGGAGGCCCATTGTTGGAATATACAAGCCAAGTTCTATAATGAAAAATTCCCACTAGTATATGAAAGTGACAAAACAAGAGACTCTCTATCATGAAGATCATGGTGCTACTTTGAAGCACAAGTGTGGAAAAAAGATAGTAGCATTGTCCCTTTTCATTTCTTTTTTTTGGGCCATCCCTTTTTTTGGCCTTTCTTTTTTTATTGGGACAATGCTCTATTAAATGATGATCATCACACTTCTATTTATTTACAACTCAATGATTACAACTCGATACTAGAACAAGGTATGACTCTATATGAATGCCTCCGGCGGTGTACCGGGATATGTAATGAATCAAGTGTGACATGTATGAAAAATTATGAACGGTGGATTTGCCACAAATACGATGTCAACTACATGATCATGCAAAGCAATATGACAATGATGAATGTGTCATGATAAACGGGATGGTGGAAAGTTGCATGGCAATATATCTCGGAATGGCTATGGAAATACCATAATAGGTAGGTATGGTGGCTGTTTTGAGGAAGATATAAGGAGGTTTATGTGTGAAAGAGTATATCATATCACGGGGTTTGGATGCACCGGCGAAGTTTGCACCAACTCTAAATGTGAGAAAGGGCAATGCACGGTACCGAATAGCCTAGCAATGATGGAAGGGTGAGAGTGCGTATAATCCATGGACTCAACATTAGTCATAAAGAACTCACATACTTATTGCAAAAATATACAAGTCATCAAAAACCAAGCACTACGTGCATGCTCCTAGGGGGATAGATTGGTAGGAAAAGACCATCGCTCGTCCCCGACCGCCACTCATAAGGAGGACAATCAAAGAACACCTCATGTTTCAAATTTGTTACATAACGTTTACCATACGTGCATGCTACGGGACTTGAAAACTTCAACACAAGTATTTCTCAATTTCACAACTACTCAACTAGCACAACTTTAATATCACTACCTCCATATCTCAAAAAAATCGTCAAGCATCAAACTTCTCTTAGTATTCAAAACACTCATAAGAAAGTTTTTACTAATCTTGAATACCTAGCATATTATGATTATTTAAACAAATTACCATGCTATTTAAGACTCTCAAAATAATCTAAGTGAATCATGAGAGATCAATAGTTTCTATAAAACAAATCCACCACTGTGCTCTAAAAGATATAAGTGAAGTACTAGAGCAAAACTATATAACTCAAAAGATATAAGTGAAGCAGATAGAGTATTCTAATAGTTTCCGAATCATGTGTGTTTCTCTCAAAAGGTGTGTACATCAAAGATGATTGTGGTAAACTAAAAAGCAAAGACTCAAATCATACAATACGCTCCAAGCAAAACACATATCATGTGGTGAATAAAAATATAGCTCCAAGTAAAGTTACCGATAGAAGTAGACGAAAGAGGGGATGCCTTCCGGGGCATCCCCAAGCTTTGGATTTTTGGTGTCCTTAGATTATCTTGTAGATGCCATGGGCATCCCCAAGCTTAGGCTCTTGCCACTCCTTGTTCCATAATCCATCAAATCTTTACCCAAAACATGAAAACTTCACAACACAAAACTTAAAGTAGAAAATCTCGTGAGCTCCGTTAGCGAAAGAAAACAAAAGACCACTTCAAGGTGTTGGAAACAAATATTTTGGCAATGCAAATCGATGTATTGATCGGTGCATAGCGCACGTATATATGGAGTACAAGGTGGGCCACAACCTCAACTATACAATGACTAGGAGGTGGGCCGGACTATACAATATACATGCACAAACCATATATTCAACACCCCCCCGCAGTCGAAGTGTCGCCGGAGACGCAAAGACTAGACCTGAACTCCTCGAAAACAGAAGTAGGCAGTCCTTTTGTCATAACATCGGCAGACTGTTGCGTCGTCGAGACGTGGAGGACCCGGATTCGCCCAAGGGCCACCTGCTCATGAACAAAGTGTATGTCGAGCTCAATGTGCTTCGTTCGTCGATGATGGACCGGGTTGGCGGAGAGGTACATGGCGGAGACGTTGTCGCAATAGACGAGTGTGGCCTTGTGAACATGACAAAGCAACTCTTGGAGCAGCTGACAAAGCCAAGAGCATTCGGCAATGGCGTTAGCCACTGCCCGATACTCTGCCTCGGCACTCGAGCAAGAGATTGTGGGTTGTCGCTTGGAAGACCAAGAGATCAAAGACGGCCCAAGGTAGACACAGTACCCCGAAGTGGAGTGTCGTGTGTCCGGGGAGCCAACCCAGTCCGCATCAGAGTAGGCGACGAGGTCGCTAGAGGCAGAGGCCGTCAGTGTAAGTCCCATGGACGTAGTGCCGCGTATGTAACGGAGGATACGCTTCACCAAGGTCCAGTGAGAGTCACGCGGAGCATGCATGTGAAGACAGACCTGCTGAACGGCATACTGCAAGTCGGGGCACGTCAGAGTGAGGTACTGCAAGGCACCCACAATGGAGCGATAGAAGGCCACGTCGGATGCAAGAGAGCCCTCTAGAGCTGAAACCTTGGCCTTGGTGTCAATAGGCGTGGGAGCAAGCTTGCAGTTAAGCATGCCGGCACGATCGAGAAGCTCATGGGCGTAACGCTGCTGGTGCAGAAAGAACCCATCTGGCCGTCGAACCATCTCAATGCCGAGGAAGTAGTGGAGGGGCCCCAAGTCCTTCAGGGCAAACTCATCGCGAAGACGAGCAGTAAGTCGCTGGAGAAGCGCGACAGTGGAAGCCGTCAGGATGATGTCGTCGACGTAGAGCAACAAGTAGGTCGTGTCAACCCCGTGATGGTACACAAAGAGGGACATGTCGGAGCGGGTCGATGTAAATCCGAGCGTCTGCAGGAAGGCAGGGATGCGCTGGTACCAGGCCCGAGGCGCCTGCTTCAACCCGTAAAGAGAATGGGAGAGCAAGCACACATGGTCCGGATGTGTGGCGTCGACGAAGCCGGTGGGCTGCTCACAGAACACCTGCTCGGCGAGGTGGCCGTGCAAGAAGGCGTTGGAGACGTCCAACTAATGCACGGGCCAAGCTCGGGAGACGGCCAGCTGAAGCACGGTGCGGATCGTGCCCGGTTTAACAACCGGAGCAAAAGTGTCGGTGAAGTCCACGCCCGCACGTTGCCGAAAGCCTCGAACCACCCAGCGAGCTTTGTAGCGCTCGAGAGTCCCGTCGGGATGAGTCTTATGCCGAAAGACCCACTTGCCCGTGATGATGTTGGCACGAGGTGGCCGAGGGACAAGCTGCCAGGTGCGGTTCCGTTGGAGCGCAGAGAACTCTTCCTGCATCGCAGCGAGCCAATGAGGGTCCCGAAGGGCGGCTCGAGCTGACGATGGGAGAGGGGACGGCTCGGAGACGGAAGCAGCGAGAAGATACTCATCGCTGGTGTACCGCGTACTCGGGTGGAAGGTACCGGCCCGAGAGCGAGTCATCGGGCGGGGCAGCGGGTCCGGGGCGACGGGCGAGGACGAAGAAGAGCCCGCCGCCACTGATGCCGCGGGTGAGACCGCGGGTGAGGCCGCGGGCGAGGCCGCCGGCGAGGGCGCGGGGAAGGCCGCCGCTGGCGAGGCCGCCGGCGAGGGTGCAGGGAAGGCCGCCGCGGGCGAGGCCGCGGCGAGGGCGTGGGGGGCACCGAGGAGGCCCACGCCGATGGTGGCACAGGGGGCGTCGCAGGCGCCGGGAGGGGTGCAGCCCCGAAGGAAACCGGCCGGGGAGGAACTCGACCCGGGGCACGGGAGGCACCCTCAAAGCCAGGAGGCGGCCCGCGAGAAGCGCTTGAGCGGCCTTCACCAGGAGCGGGCAAGGCCGCAACATCCGAAGGTACCTGCTGAAACGGAAAAACCATCTCATCAAAGTAAACGTGTCGGGAAGTGATGACCCGATGTGAGATAGGATCATAGCAGCGGTAGCCTTTGGTGTTGGGGGATAGCCAAGAAAAATACAGGCCACGGACCGTGGTGCGAGCTTATGAGAAGTAGTGGAAGCAATGCTAGGGTAGCACAAGCAACCAAAAATGCGAAGCTTGGTGTAGGAAGGTGGCGTGCCGAACAGAAGATGATGAGGAGCAAAATTCCCGCGAGTGCGACAGGGACGGATGTTGAGGAGTAGTGATGCGGTGGCGAGCGCGTCAGGCCAGAAACATGGTGGCACGTTGGCGTGAAAGAGGAGGGTGCAAACGCAGTCATTAAGAGTGCGAAGCACGCGCTCAGCGCGGCCATTTTGTTGCGAAGTGTACGGGCAAGTGAGACGAAAAATCGTGTTGTGTGTGGCGAGAAGGTTGCGGATTGCAAGATTATCGAACTCCTTCCCGTTGTCTGTTTGCAACGCATGAATGGGGCGACCAAACTGCGTGGAGACATAGGAGTAGAATGCGGTGAGAGTGGCAACAGAATCCGACTTTCGCCGCAACGGGAAGGTCCACACATAGTGTGAAAAATCATCAAGGATAACAAGATAATAGAGATAGCCCGTGTTACTTGCAACAGGAGAGGTCCAAACATCACTATGAATTAACTCAAAGGGGTATGAAGCAACATGCGAGGAAGTGCTAAAGGGTAAACGAGTATGTTTGCCGAGACGACAAGCATGACAAGTGTGATCGTCGATCTTATTACACGTGAATGAAAAACTGCGAAGAATATGACGAAGGGTGGCAGGGTTGGGATGACCGAGACGAGCATGCCAAAGGTCCACTCCAGCGGAAAGCGCCATGGGTGCAGCGACGGAGGATGTGGAGGAGTGGACCGGGTAGAGATCGTCGGGGCTGTCACATCGGTGGAGCACCATCCGGGTACGGGCATCCTTAACAGAAAAGCCAAACATGTCAAATTCAACGGTGACAGGATTTTCACGTGTAAGAGAACGAACAGAAACAAGATTTTTAATGATGTCAGGTGAAACGAGTACGTTAGAAAGATGTAATGGAACGGAGTTAGAAGGAAAAGCAGCATGGCCGACATGAGTGATGGGCATGGAAGAACCGTCGCCCACGGTAATGCGAGCAGCAGTGTGAACATGGTGAGCGGTAAGAAGGTTGCCGTGGTTGGCGGCCATGTGAGCCGTGGCTCCGGTGTCCATGTACCAGTCGCCACCGCCGGTGTACTGCTCTGGCGTGGGGGCGGTGTGGAGGGCCGCTAGCAGCGCGGGGTCCCATGGTGCCGGCGGGAGGGCCGGGGCCGACGGCAGAGGCTGTGGCGGCGGCGCCACGAGCCCACCGGCCGGAGGCAGCCCATAGGCTGCCGAGGGGCCGTAGAGTGGCGCCGGCGGATATGCCTGAGGGGCCGCGTACAAAGCCTGATGAGGGGCCGGGCGGGCACCAAAAACACCAGGGACGGGGCGCGCGGTATGGGCATGGAGTATGCGTGAACAACCCCCGTCCAGAGGTTCTGGCCGGCCTGCCAGGGCACCGGCGGGAGTGGGTGCTGCGGCTGGCGCGGCGCCCTGCCATGGGCAGCTGGCGGCTGCTGCTGCTGCTTGCGGCCACCTCGGCCGCGGCGCCCGCCCCGGCGCTGCTGCTGCTCAGCGGGGGGCGGCGGAGGGGCCTGCGGCGGCGCGGGGTATGGGAACCCGAGCGGCGGCTGCACGTGGAGGGGCCCCTGGGCGGGCCGCGGCGGGGGAGCCGGAGCGGTGGGCGGCGCACCGCCGCGGGTTCTGGCGGTGAGAGCCGTATGGGTGGCCCGGGCGCGTGACATTCGCATCCTCTTCTCCTCCAGCTTCAGGTACGCGACGATCTTGGGGAAGGTCGGGTTGGTGATGAGAGGGATGTTGGAGGCGGCGTTCCCGAAGTCTTCGTTCAGGCCGGCGATGAGAGTGCTGAGGAGGAGCTCGTTGGAGACCTTCTCGCCGAGGTCACAGAGCTCGTCGACAAGCTTCTTGAGGCGCATGCAATAATCATCGACCGACGAGTCAAGCTACTGGCACCCAAAAAACTCGCCGTGCAAGAAAACCTTGCGTTGGAGCGCGTTGTCGGTGAAGAGGCCGTTGAGCTTAGTCCAAACGGCGTGAGCGTCATCATCGGTGGAGACCACCGTGTGGAAGAGGTCCTTCGAGATGGTGGTGTAGAACCAGCGGATCAGAGTGGCATCGATGGACGTCCAGTCCTCATCGTCCTCCATGAAGCGGGAGTCCACAGAGCCATCGATGTGATCCCGGAGATTGTACTCACGGAACACAAGGGAGAAGTACGTCTTCCAGGCATAGTAGGTGGAGGTGAGTTGATTGAGGACGATGGGAACCTGAGTGAGGATATTGAGATCACGGATGACGACGGGATCGGGGCCGTCGAAGGGGTTGGTGCGGCGGTTGCAGGTGGTACCGGTGGAACCGGGGGAGGCCATGGCCGAGAGGGGAGGGCGGCGGCGCGTGGTGAAGCGGCGCGGCGGGAGGGATGGCAGCGCGGTGCGGGTGGCGGTGCTGCAGGTGCGGGCGGAAGCGTGAGGCGGCGGCGGCACACACGGGGGCGGCGGCGCGGCAGCGAGGAGACGCGGCGGCGGCGATGGGATCGCGGCGGCGGCGGCAGGAGTTAGGGTTAGGATCGTAGGTATGATACCATGTTGGAAACGAATATTTTGGCAATGCAACTCGATGTATTGATCGGTGCATAGCGCACGTATATATGGAGTACAAGATGGGCCACAACCTCAACTATACAATGACTAGGAGGTGGGCCTGACTATACAATATACATGCACAAACCATATATTCAACACAAGGTACTGTAATGAACTCATTCTTTATTTATATTGGTGTTAAACCTACTGTATTCCAACTTCTCTATGGTTTATAAACTATTTTACTAGCCATAGATTCATCAAAATAAGCAACCAACACATGAAAAGCGGAATCTGTCAAAAACAGAACAATCTGTAGTAATCTGTAGCTAGCGCAAGATCTGGAACCCCAAAAATTCTAAAATAAATTTCTGGACGTGAGGAGTTCATCTATTAATCATCTGCAAAAATAATTAACTAAATAGCACTTTCCAAATAAAGATGGCAGCAGTTCTCGTGAGCGCTAAAGTTTTTGTTTTTTTACAGCAAGATTAACAAGACTTTCCCCCAAGTCTTCCCAATGGTTCTACTTGGTACAAACACTAATTAAACAAAAAACACAACCAAAACTGAGGCTAGATAAATTATTTATTACTAAATAGGAGCAAAAAGCAAGGAATAAAAATAAAATTGGGTTGCCTCCCAACAAGCGCTATAGTTTAACGCCCCTAGCTAGGCATAAAAAGCAAGGATAGATCTAGGTATTGCCATCTTTGGTAGGCAATCCATAAGTGGCTCTCATAATAGATTCATAAGGTAATTTAGTTTTCTTTCTAGTAAAGTGTTCCATGCTTTTCCTTAACGGAAATTGAAATCTAATATTTCCTTCCTTCATATCAATAATTGCACCAATCGTTCTAAGGAAAGGTCTACCGAGAATAATAGGACATAAAGGATTGCAATCTATATCAAGAACGATAAAATCTATGGGCACATAATTCCTATTTGCAACAATAAGAACATCATTAATTCTTCCCATAGGTTTCTTAATAGTGGAATCGGCAAGTTGCAAATTTAGAGAGCAATCATCAGAAACATGGAAACCTAACAAATCACACAAAGTCTTTGGAATCGTGGAAACACTAGCACCCAAATCACACAAAGCATAGCATTCATGATCTTTAATTTTAATTTTAATAGTAGGTTCCCACTCATCATAAAGTTTTCTAGGGATAGAAACTTCCAACTCAAGTTTTTCTTCATAAGATTGCATTAAAGCATCAACAATATGTTTGGTAAAAGCTTTATTTTGGTTATAAGCATGAGGAGAATTTAGCATGGATTGCAACAAGGAAATACAATTTATCAAAGAGCGGCTATTATAATTAAATCTCTTGAAATCCAAAATAGTAGGTTCATTAACATCTAGAGTTTTGATCTCTTCAATCCCACTTTTATCAAATTTAACATCAAGATCTAAAAACTCCAAAATTTTGGAACGCCTTCTAGGTAAAGGTGGATCATATTCAGTCCCATCATTATCAAGATTCATATTGCAAAACAAATGTTTAATAGGGGACACATCAATAACTTTTAGATCTTCATCTTTATTATCATGGAAACTAGAAGAACACGCTCTTATAAAGGAATATTTCTTAGCACGCATCCTAGCGGTTCTTTCTTTGCACTCATCAATGGAAATTATCATGGCTTTGGGAGAATCATTGATATCATGCTTAGGTGGAATATATCTAAGTTTCAAAGAATCAACATCAAGAGAAATTCTATCAACTTTCCTAGCCAACTCATCAATCTTAAGCAATTTTTCTTCAACCAAAGCATTGAAATTCTTTTGCAGAGTAATAAATTCTTTAATATTAGATTCAAAATCAGAGGGCATCTTATTATAATTTCCATAAGAATTGTTGTAGGAATTACCATAATTATTAGAGGAATTACTAGGATAAGGCCTAGGATTAAAGTTTCCTCTATACGCGTTGTTACCAAAATTGTTCCTACCAACAAAATTCACATCCATAGATACATTATTATTCTCAATCAAAGTAGACAAAGGCATATCATTAGGATCGGAAGAAACACTTTTATAGCAAATAATTTCATAAGTTCATCCATCTTTCCACTCAAAACATTAATTTCTTCTATCACATGCACTTTCTTATTAGTAGATCTTTGAGTGTGCCATTGAGAATAATTAACCATAATATTATCTAGGAGTTTAGTAGCTTCTCCTAAAGTGATTTACATAAAAGTGCCTCCCGCGGCCGAATCTAAAAGATTTCTAGAAGCAAAATTCAATCCGGCATAAATTTTTTGTATAATCATCCACAAATTAAAACCATGAGTAGGGCAATTACGTATCATTAATTTCATCCTCTCCCAAGCTTGTGCAACATGTTCATGGTCAAGTTGCTTAAAATTTATAATATCGTTTCTAAGAGAGATGATCTTAGTGGGAGGAAAATACTTAGAGATAAAAGCATCTTTGCACTTATTCCACGAATCAATACTATTTTTAGGCAAAGACGAAAACCAAGCTTTAGCACGATCTCTAACCGAAAAAGAAAATAGCTTCAATTTAACAATATCATTGTCCACATCTTTCTTCTTTTGCATATCACACAAATCAACGAAGCTATTTAGATGGGTAGCGACATCTTCACTAGGAAGGACGGAAAACAGATCTTTCATGACAAGATTCAGCAAGGCAGCATTAATTTCACAAGATTCATCATCGGTAAGAGGCGCAATCGGAGTGCTAATAAAATCATTGTTGTTGGTATTGGTAAAGTCACACAATTTAGTGTTATCTTGAGCCATCGTGACAAGCAAGCAATCCAACACACAAGCAAACAAGAAACGGGCAACAAGAGGCAAATAGAGAAAGAGAGGGAGGATAGAGAGAGAGGGCGAATAAAACGGCAAGGGTGAAGTGGGGGAGAGGAAAACGAGAGGCAAATGGCAAATAATGTAATGCGGGAGATAAGGGTTTGTGATGGGTACTTGGTATGTTTGACTTTTGCATAGACCTCCCCGGCAACGGCGCCAGAAATCCTTCTTGCTACCTCTTGAGCACTGCGTTGGTTTTCCCTTGAAGAGGAAAGGGTGATGCAACAAAGTAGCGTAAGTATTTCCCTCGGTTTTTGAGAACCAAGGTATCAATCCAGTAGGAGGCTACGCGCGAGTCCCTCGCACCTGCACAAAACAAATAAATCCTCGCAACCAACGCAATAAGGGGTTGTCAATCCCTACACGGTCACTTACGAGAGTGAGATCTGATAGATATGATAAGATAATATTTTTGGTATTTTTATGATAAAGATGCCAAGTAAAATAAAAGGCAATGAAATAACTAAGTGTTGGAAGATTAATATGATGAAGATAGACCCGGGGGCCATAGGTTTCACTAGTGGCTTCTCTCAAGAGCATAAGTATTTTACGGTGGGTGAACAAATTACTGTTGAGCAATTGACAGAATTGAGAATAGTTATGAGAATATCTAGGTATGATCATGTATATAGGCATCATGTCCAAGACAAGTAGACCGACTCCTGCCTGCATCTACTACTATTACTCCACACATCGACTGCTATCCAGCATGCATCTAGAGTATTAAGTTCAAGAGAACAGAGTAACGCTTTAAGCAAGATGACATGATGTAGAGGGATAAACTCATGCAATATGATGAAAACCCCATCTTGTTATCCTCGATGGCAACAATACAATACGTGCCTTGCTGCCCCTACTGTCACTGGGAAAGGACACCGCAAGATTGAACCCAAAGCTAAGCACTTCTCCCATTGCAAGAAAGATCAATCTAGTAGGCCAAACCAAACTGATAATTCGAAGAGACTTGCAAAGATAACCAATCATACATGAAATAATTCATAGAAGATTCAAATATTGTTCATAGATAAACTTGATCATAAACCCACAATTCATCGGTCTCAACAAACACACCGCAAAAGAAGATTACATCGAATAGATCTCCACAAGAGAGGGGGAGAACTTTGTATTGAGATCCAAAAAGAGAGAAGAAGCCATCTAGCTAATAACTATGGACCCGTAGGTCTGAGGTAAACTACTCACACTTCATCGGAAGGGCTATGGTGTTGATGTAGAAGCCCTCCGTGATCGATGCCCCCTTCGGCGGAGCTCCGGAACAGGCCCCAAGATGGGATCTCGTGGATACAGAAAGTTACGGCGGTGGAATTAGGGTTTTGGCTCCGTATCTGATCGTTTGGGAGTACGTGGGTATATATAGGAGGAAGATGTACGTCGGTGGAGCAAGGGGGGGCCCGGGGGGGGGGGGGGCGGGGTGGGGGGGGGGGGGAAGGCGCGCCCCCCTACCTCGTGGCCTCCCTGTTGGTTGCTTGACGTAGGGTCCAAGTCTCCTGAATCTTGTTCGTTCCAAAAATCACGTTCCTGAAGGTTTCATTCCGTTTGGACTCCGCTTGATATTCCTTTTCTTCGAAACCCTAAAATAGGCAAAAAAAACATCAATTCTGGGCTGGGCTTCCAGTTAATAGGTTAGTCCCAAAAATAATATAAAAGTGTATAATAAAGCCTAATAATGTCCAAAACAGTAGATAATATAGCATGGAGCAATCAAAAATTATAGATACGTTGGAGACGTATCAAGTCTCCCCTAGTTGGGGTCTTGAATCCACTATGGGATCTGTTGGGGAACGCATTAATTTCAAAAAAAAATCATACGCACACACAAGATCATGGTGATGCACAGCAACGAGAGGGGAGAGTATCGTCTACGTACCCTCGTAGACCGTAAGCGGAAGCGTTATGAGAATGCGGTTGATGTAGTCATACGTCTTCATGATCCGACCGATCCAAGTACCGAACGCACGGAACCTCCGAGTTCAGCACACGTTCAGCTCGATGACGTCCCACGAACTCTGATCCAACAGAGCTTCACGGGAGAGTTCCGTCAACACGACGGCGTGATGACGGTGATGATGTTGCTACCGACGCAGGGCTTCGCCTAAGCACTTCTACGATATGATCGAGGTGGATTATGGTGGAGGGGGCACCGCACACGGCTTGGAACAATCAACTTGTGTGTCTTGGGGTGCCCCCTTGCCCCCGTATATAAAGGAGTGGAGGAGGGGAGGGCTGGCCCTCTACTATGGCGTGCCCTGGGGAGTCCTACTCCCATCGGGAGTAGGATTCCCCCCTTCCATGTAGTAGGAGTAGGAGAGAAGGAAAGGGAAAAGAGAAGAGCAGGAAGGAGGGGGCAGAGCCCCTCCCCCTAGTCCAATTCGGACTAAGCCTTGGGGGGCGCAGCCTCCCCTCTCTCTTTTCCCTAAAGCCCAATAAGGCCCATATACTCCCCAGCAAATTCCCGTAACTCTCCGGTACTCCGAAAAATACCCGAATCACTCGAAACATTTCCGATGTCTGAATATAGTCGTCCAATATATCGATCTCTACGTATCGACCATTTTGAGACTCCTCATCATGTCCTCGATCTTATCCGGGACTCCGAACTACCTTCGGTACATCAAATCACATAAACTCATAATACCGATCGTCACCGAACGTTAAGCGTGCGGACCCTACGGGTTCGAGAACTATGTAGACATGACTGAGACACGTCTCCGGTCAATAACCAATAGCGGAACCTGGATGTTCATATTGGCTCCTACACATTCTATGAAGATCTTTATCGGTCAAACCGCATAACAACATACGTTGTCCCCTTTGTCATCAGTATGTTACTTGCCCGGGATTCGATCGTCAGTATCTCAATAGCTAGTTCAATCTCGTTACCGGAAGTCTCTTTACTCATTTCTGTAATGCATCATCCTGCAACTAACTCATTAGTTGCATTGCTTGCAAGGCTTATAGTGATGTGCATTACCGAGAGGGCCCAGAGATACCTCTCCGACAATCCGAGTGACAAATCCTAATCTCGATCTATGCCAACTTAGCAAGTACCATTGGAGACACCTGTCGAGCACCTTTATAAGCACCCAGTTACGTGTGACGTTTGGTAGCACACAAAGTGTTCCTCCGGTATTCGGGAGTTGCATAATCTCACAGTCAGAGGAACATGTACAAGTCATGAAGAAAGTAGTAGCAACAAACTAAACGATCATCGTGCTAAGCTAACGGAATGGGTCAAGTCAATCACATCATTCTCTAATGATGTGATCCCGTTAATCAAATGACAACTCATGTCTATGGCTAGGAAACTTGACCATCTTTGATTCAACGAGCTAGTCAAGTAGAGGCATACTAGTGACACTCTGTTTGTCTATGTATTCACACATGTACTAAGTTTCCGGTTAATACAATTCTAGCATGAATAATAAACATTTATCATGATATAAGGAAATAAATAATAACTTTATTATTGCCTCTAGGGCATATTTCCTTCAGTCTCCCACTTGCACTAGAGTTAGTAATCTAGTTCACATCTTTATGTGATTAGTTCACATCTCCATGTGACTAATACCCAAAGGATTTACTAGAGTCAATAATCTAGTTCATATCGCTATGTGATTAACACCGAAAGAGTGATCATGTTTTACTTGTGAGAGAAGTTTAGCCTACGGGTCTGCAACATTCAGATCCGTATGTATTTAGCAATTTTCTATGTCTACAATGCTCTGCACGGAGCTACTATAGCTAATTGCTCCCACTTTCAATATGTATCCAGATCGAGACTTAGAGTCATCTAGATCGATGTAAAAAGCTTGCATCGACGTAACTCTTTACGATGAACTCTTTTATCAGCTCCATAACCGAGAAATATTTCCTTAGTCCTCTAAGGATAATTTTGACCGTTGTCCAGTGATCTACTCCTAGATCACTATTGTACTCCCTTGCCAGAAATATGCTAAGGTATACAATAGGACTGGTAAACAGCATAGCATAGTTTATAGAACCTATCGCTGAGGCATAGGGAATGACTTTTCATTCACTTTCTATTTTTTGTTGTGGTCGGGTTTTGAGTCCTTACTCAACTTCACACCTTGCAACATAGGCAAGAACTCCTTCTTTGACTGTTCCATTTTGAGCTACTTCAAAATCTTGTCAAGGCATGTATTCATTGGAAAAACTTATGAAGCGTCTTGATCTATCTCTATAGATCTTGATGCTCAATGTGTAAGCAGCTTCATCGAGGTCTTTATTTGAAAAACTCTTTTCAAACACTCCTTTATGCTTTCCAGAAAATTCTACATTATTTTCGATCAACAATATGTCATTCAGATATACTTATCAGAAATGTTATAGTGCTCCCACTCACTTTCTTGTAAATACAGGTTTCACCGCAAGTCTGTATAAAACCATATGCTTTGATCACTTTATCAAACCATATATTCCAACTCCGAGATGCTTGCACCAGTCCATAGATGGATCGCTGGAGTTTGTTCACTTTGTTAGCACCTTTAGGATCGACAAAACCTTCTGGTTGCATCATATACAACTCTTCTTTTAAGAAATCCATGAAGGAATACAGTTTTGACATCCATTTGCCAGATTTCATAAAATGCGGCAACTGCTAACATGATTCGGACAGACTTTTAAGCATCAATACGAGTGAGAAAATCTCATCGTAGTCAACACCTTTGACTTGTAGAAAACATTTTGCGACAATTCGAGCTTTGTAGATAGTAACACTACTATCAGCGTCCGTCTTCCTCTTGAAGATCCATTTATTCTTAATGACTCACCAATCATTGTGCAAGTCAATCAAAGTCCATACTTTGTTCTCATACATGGATCCCATCTCAGATTTCATGGCCTCAAGCCATTTCGCGGAATCTGGGCTCATCATCGCTTCCTCATAGTTCATAGGTTCGTCATGGTCAAGTAACATGACATCCAGAATAGGATTACCGTACCACTCTGGTGCGGATCTCACTCTGGTTGACCTACGAGGTTCGGTAGTAACTTGATCTGAAGTTACATGATCATCATCATTAGCTTCCTCACTAATTGGTGTAGGAGTCACAGGAACATATTTCTGTGATGAACTACTTTCCAATAAGGGAGCAGGTAGAGTTACCTCATCAAGTTCTACTTTCCTCCCACTCACTTCTTTCGAGAGAAACTTCTTCTCTAGAAAGGATCCATTCTTAGCAACGAATGCCTTGCCTTCGGATCTGTGATAGAAGGTGTACCCAACTGTCTCCTTTGGGTATCCTATGAAGACACATTTCTCCGATTTGGGTTTGAGCTTATCAGGATGAAACTTTTTCACATAAGCATCGTAACCCCAAACTTTAAGAAATGGCAACTTTGGTTTCTTGCCGAACCACAGTCCATATGGCGTCATCTCAACAGATTTAGATGGTGCCCTATTTAATGTGAATGCAACTGTCTCTAATGCATAACCCCAAAACGATAGTGGTAAATCGGTAAGAGACATCATAGATTGCACCATATCTAATAAAGTACAGTTACGATGTTCGGACACACCATTATGCTATGGTGTTCCAGGTGGCGTGAGTTGCGAAACTATTCTGCATTGTTTCAAATGAAGACCAAACTCGTAACTCAAATATTCTCCTCCACGATCAGATCGTAGAAACTTTATTTTCTTGTTACGATGATTTTCCACTTCACTCTGAAATTATTTGAACTTTTCAAATGTTTCATATTTATGTTTCATCAAGAAGATATACCCATATCTTACTCAAATCATCTGTGAAGGTCAGAAAATAACGATACCTGCCGCGAGCCTCAACACTCATCGGACTGCATACATCAGTATGTATTATTTCCAACAAGTCTGTTGCTCGCTCCATTGTTTCGGAGAATGGAGTCTTAGTCATCTTGCCCATGAGGCATGATTCGCAAGCATCAACTGACATAATCAAGTGATTCCAAAAGCCCATCAGCATGGATTTTCTTCATGCGCTTTACACCAATACGACCAAAACGGCAGTGCCATAAATAAGTTGCACTATCATTATTAACTTTGCATCTTCTGGCTTCAATATTATGAATATGTGTATCACTATGATCGAGATTCAATAAACCATTCAGCTTGGGTGTATGACCATTGAAGGTTTTATTCATGTAAACAGAACAACAATTATTCTCTGACTTTAAATGAATAACCGTATTGCAATAAACATGATCAAATCATATTAATGCTTAACGCAAACACCAAATAACATTTATTTAGGTTCAACACTAATCCCGAAAGTATAGGGAGTGTGCGATGATGATCATATCAATCTTGGAACCACTTCCAACACACATCGTCACTTCACCCTTAACTAGTCTCTGTTCATTCTGCAACTCCCGTTTTGAGTTACTAATCTCAGCAACTGAACTAGTATCAAATACTGAGGGGTTGCTACAAACACTAGTAAAGTACACGTCAATAACATGTATATCAAATATACCTTTGTTCACTTTGCCATCCTTCTTATCCGCCAAATACTTGGGGCAGTTCTGCTTCCAGTGACTAGTCCCTTTGCAGTAGAAGCACTTAGTCTCAGGCTTAGGTCTAGAATTGGGCTTCTTCACTTGAGCAGCAACTTGCTTGCCGTTCTTCTTGAAGTTCCCCTTCTTCCCTTTGCCCTTTCTTGAAACTAGTGGTCTTGTCAACCATCAACACTTTATGCTTTTCTTGATTTCTACCTTCGTCGATTTCAGCATCACGAAGAGCTTGGGAATAGTTTCCGTTATCCCTTGCATATTATAGTTCACCACGAAGTTCCAGTAACTTGGTGATAGTGACTAGAGAACTCAGTCAATCACTATCTTATCTAGAAGATTAACTCCCACTTGATTCAAGTGATTGTGGTACTCAAACATTCTGAGCACATGCTCACTAGCTGAGCTATTCTCCTCCATCTTGTAGGCAAAGTGCTTGTCAAAGGTCTCATACCTTTCGACATGAGCATGAGTTTGAAATACTAATTTCAAATCTTGGAACATCTCATATGCTCCGTGGCGTTCAAAACGTCTTTGAAGCCCCGATTCTAAGCCGTAAAGTATGGTGCACTAAACTACCAAGTAGTCATCATATCGAGCTCGCCAAACGTTCATACCGTCTACATCTGCTCCTGCAATCGGTCTGTCACCTAGCGGTGCATCAAGGACATAATTCTTTTGTGCAGCAATGAGGATAATCCTCATATCACGGATCCAATCCGCATCATTACTACTAACATCTTTCAACTTAGTTTTTCTCTAGGAACATATCAAAATAAACGGGGAGCTACATCGCGAGCTATTGATCTACAACATAGTTATGCAAATACTACTAGGACTAAGTTCATGATAAATTAAAGTTCAACTAATCATATTTAAGAACTCCCACTTAGATAGACATCCCTCTAATCATCTAAGTGATCACGTGATCCATATCAACTAAACCATGACCGATCATCACGTGAAATGGAGTAGTTTTCAATGGTGAACATCACTATGTTGATCATGTCTACTATATGATTCAGCTCGACCTTTCGGTCTCCAGTGTTCCGAGGCCATATCTGCATATGCTAGGCTCGTCAAGTTTAACCCGAGTATTTCTGCGTGGGCAAAAACTAGTTTGTACTTGTTGTATTTGAGCGTAGAGCTTATCACACCCGATCATCACGTGGTGTCTCGGCACGACGAACTGTCGCAACGGTGCATAGTCAGGGAGAACACTTATACCTTGAAATTTTAGTAAGGGATCATCTTATAAAGCTACCCCGAACTAAGGAAAATAAGATGCATAAAAGATAAACATCACATGCAATCAAAATATGTGACATGATATGGCCATGATCATCTTGCGCCTTTGATCTCCATCTCCAAAGTACCGTCATGATCTCTATCGTCACCAGCATGACACCATGATCTCCATCATCTTGATCTTTATCAATGTGTCGTCACATGGTCGTCTCGCCAACTATTGGTTTTGCAACTATTGCTATCGTATAGCGATAAAGTAAAGCAATTATTTGGCGTTTGCATCTTATACAATAAAGATACAACCATAAGGCTTCTGCCAGTTGCCGATAACTTCAACAAAACATGATCATCTCATACAACAACTTATATCTCATCACGTCTTGACCATATCGCATCACAACAAGCCTGCAAAAACAAGTTAGACGTCCTTTACTTTGTTGTTGCAAGTTTTACGTGGCTGCTACGGGTTGAGCAAGAACCGTTCTTACCTACGCATCAGAAACCACAACGCGGTATAGTGATTGCTTTTTGATCTTCAGAAAGAACCCTGTTCATTGATTCCGATTCAACTAAAGTTGGAGAAACAGACACCCACTAGCCACCTATGTGCGAAGCACGTCGGTAGAACCAGTCTCGCGTAAGCGTACGCGTAATGTCGGTCTGAGCCGCTTCATCCAACAATACCGCTGAATCAAGAATCAACTAGTGACGGCAAGCAATATGTATATACCCACGCCCACAACTCATTTGTGTTCTACTCATGCATATAACATCTACGCATATACCTGGCTCGAATGCCAATGTTGGGGAACGCAGTAATTTCAAAAAATCCTACGCACACACAAGATCATGGTGATGCACATCAACAAGAGGGGAGAGTATCGCCTATGTACCCTCGTAGACCGTAAGCGGAAGCGTTATGAGAACGCGGTTGATGTAGTCGTACATCTTCATGATCCGACCGATCCAAGTACCAAACGCACGACACCTCCGAGTTCAGCACACGTTCAGCTGGCTGACGTCCCACGAGATCCGATCTAGCAGAGCTTCACGGGAGAGTTCCGTCAGCACGACGGCGTGATGACGGTGATGATGTTGCTACCGACGCAGGGCTTCGCCTAAGCACCGCTACGATATGATCGAGGTGGATTATGGTGGAGGGGGGCACCGCACATGGCTTGGAACAATCAACTTGTGTGTGTTGGGGTGCCACCTTGCCCCCGTATATAAAGGAGTGGAGGAGGGGAGGGCCTACCCTCTACTATGGCGCGCCCTGGGGAGTCCTACTCCCACCGGGAGTATGATTCCCCCCTTCCATGTAGTAGGAGTAGGAGAGAAGGAAAGGGAAAAGAGAAGAGAAGGAAGGAGGGGGCACAACCCCTCCCCCTAGTCCAATTCGGACTAAGCCTGGGGGGGGCGCATCCTCCCCTCTCTCTTTTCCCTAAAGCCCAATAAGGCCCATATACTCCACGGCGAATTCCCGTAACTCTCCGGTACTTTAAAAAATACCCGAATCACTCGGAACCTTCCCGATGTCCGAATATAGTCGTCCAATATATCGATCTTTACGCCTGACCATTTTGAGACTCCTCGTCATGTCCCAGATCTTATCCGGGACTCCGAACTACCTTCGGTACATAAAATCACATAAACTCATAATACCGATCGTCACCGAACGTTAAGCGTGCGGACCCTATGGGTTCGAGAACTGTGTAGACATGACCGAGACACGTCTCCGGTCAATAACCAATAGCGGAACCTGGATGTTCATATTGGCTCCTACATATTCTACGAAGATCTTTATCGGTCAAACCGCATAACAACATACGTTGTCCCCTTTGTCATCGGTATGTTACTTGCCCGAGATTCGACCATCGGTATCTCAATACCTAGTTCAATCTCGTTACCGGCAAGTCTCTTTACTCGTTTCCGTAATGCATCATCCCGCAACTAACTCATTAGTTGCATTGCTTGCAAGGCTTATAGTGATGTGCATTACCGAGAGGGCCCAGAGATACCTCTCCGACAATCGGAGTGACAAATCCTAATCTCGATCTATGCCAACTCAACAAGTACCATTGGAGACACATGTAGAGCACCTTTATAAGCACTCAGTTACGTTGTGACGTTTGGTAGCACATAAAATGTTTCTCCGGTATTCGGGAGTTGCATAATCTCATAGTCAGAGGAACATGTACAAATCATGAAGAAAGCAGTAGCAACAAACTAAACGATCATCGTGCTAAGCTAACGGAATGGGTCAAGTCAAATGATGTGATCCCGTTAATTAAATGACAACTCATGTCTATGGCTAGGAACTTAACCATCTTTGATTCAACGAGCTAGTCAAGTAGAGGCATACTAGTGACACTCTGTTTGTCTATGTATTCACACATGTACTAAGTTTCCGGTTAATACAATTCTAGCATGAATAATAAACATTTATCATGATATAAGGAAATAAATAATAACTTTATTATTGCCTCTAGGGCATATTTCCTTCAGGATCATCTCACATGGAGGCCTTGATCTCCATGGGAGAGGTAAGTGGATGAGCAATGCTCTATCTCTATCTTGAGCTAATCCTTTGCTAACCCTAAAACGTGGGTGAAGGAGTATATATAGTCTAGGGGTAGAGAGAGGTAATGGGCCTCGGCCCAAGTCGTGCACGCAGGCACTGTCCGGATTATCCGGGAGGTGGTCCGGATGATCCCGCGGCCGTCCGGGTCATCTGGCTGTGTCGTTGCAGCCATAGTTGGTCTGGATATCGAGATCGTCGTCCAGATGTCCGGGTAGGTCCGGATGACCCAGGAGGGAGTCCGGACGATCCGGCTTCATCCGGATGCTTGCTGTATCCTTCGGGCACATTACCCGAATCGTTTGGGAGGAGGTCCGACTCATCCGGTCTGGGTCCGGATCATCGGGGCGGGGTCTGTCTTGCTTCATTTATTCTTTGTCTTCGCGTCCTTCTCCCTCCATCATTCGACCTCGCTCCTTATTTTTTCCATGGCTGGTTCCTTGGTACCTAAGTATGCAAAGTTTTTTCGTTTGAGGTAGTAGCCATGTCTCATGTGATTCAAAAGGGAGCTGAGCAAGGAGAGATGTCACCTCGATCATAAGAAAAAAAAATTAGATTGTAGGTCAGACTATATTTTTTCACCACAAATGCTTTTCTTGATATTTTTTCATAAAACTTCACATGTGGTAGATTGGACATGCAGATTTGACATCCTCAAAATTCAGATTTTTTAGAATTTTTTTTGTACTCTTTAAATTTTAATATCTTTTTTTTTCGAGGGTACTTCAAATTTTAACATCAAGGGGTGGAGCACCGAGTAGCTCCTGTGTATTTTGCAGATTTGGTGCCTCTATCGTTGTCCGCGGACGTGTCCGTGTCCTTTTCTGGAGTTGCCCTAACTTCTCCTTCTCTCTGGAAACCCTAAGCCCCTTCTCCCTCCTAAGCCGCCGATCCGACCCCAAATCCGAACGCCTCTGCCTCCCGGTCCAAGCCGCACGCCACTATGCCGGACATGCAGCCGCTCATCAGCGACTTCGTCCTCAAGCTCAAGCGACGGTAAGCAGTTGCCCACGCCGACCGATTCCGTGCCGAGTCGGCGCCACTCTGGTGTGCTCATTGTTTGCGTGTTTGTGGGTGGGCAGTAAGGTGGAGGGGTCACATGCCGTGGCGCGGCAGACGGCGGAGCTGCTGAGGTCAGTGGTGTCGCAGCACCGGATGGGCAGCACTAACCAAGCGGCTGCTCTCGCAGACGCCATCCATGCCGTCGGGGAGCATCTCATCGCAGCCAATCCCATCGGTGCGCCCAAAAGCCCTCACTCTTTTTTTCGAATTGTGGTCCCATCGCATTGCTTTTAAATTGGGATGTTATTACTTCTTTTTTCTTCTGAATTGTTTGGTCACAGTTTATTTCACTGGTGTTGGACTCGGTTCAGTGAAATGTGTTGCTGTGGTAATGAAATTTTTATGCTGTTCCAAGTGCTAACTCCATTCATGTATCTACGGGAACAGTTCGATATTTCAAGTATGATGCTCCTTTTTATTATGTGGTTGGTGTGTGTCATCTTCATGTAGATAATGTCTTGCACACTGTTTGCTTCTTATTCTCAAGCTTAGATGATCGACTGACTGTAATATAGCTTTTGTTCTAACTAACAGATCGACTTACTGTAATATACTCCCTCCGTTCCTAAATGTAAGTCTTTTTAGAGATTCCACTACAAACTACATACGTGTATATAGACATATTTTAGAGTGTAGATCCACTCATTTTGCTCCGTATGTAGTCCATAGTGGAATCTCTAAAAAGACTTATATTTAGGAACGGAGGGAGTAGCTTTTGTTCTAACTACCAGATTACATTTTTCTGTCACCTACCTAAACCTAGGGTTTCATTTGCATACTTTCCGGAACAAAACATAGAAGTATACAACCCCTACAGTTAAAAACTACTCCATCCCATGTCAAGGGCCTCGGTGCCCAAGACAGCAGGACCTCGACTACGTAGTTCGTAGTCTCGGGGGATAGGAGCGCTAGGGTTTTTGCCTGGCTGCTCAATGGTGCGGGAGGAGAGGATAGGAGTAGAGGAAGAGGTAGGAGATAATAACTTTATTGCTTGCCCTCAAAGGGTGCTGGTTATACGGTATATAAAGGCCCCATGGGCTGCTAACAAACTAGAAACCTATGCCTAAACTACTCCTTTATTACAGGAACTAATGTATAAGGACCAGGACTCCTGCCCAGCCTACGCCTCGCCTGTTGCGGCCGGCGGCTGTCGCTCCTGGCCGCGTGGCCCACGCCTGTAGGCCGTGCCCCACATGACATCTCTCCCCCCCTCGACGAGCAGCTCGTCCTCGAGCTGAAAAGCGGGGTAGCGCTCGACGAAACTGTCAAGATCCTCCCATGTAGCTGATGATGCTGCTTCACCCTTCCAGTGGACGAGCAGCTGGCGAACGCCGCGTGCTAGTCGTGCACGAGTCACGCGCTCCGGTTCTGGAACAGCCGCCCCGTTGTGGATCGGAGGCAATCCCGGTGGTGCAGTTGGAGGCGTGCCGAAGAACTTCTTGAGGAGGCCCACGTGGAACACGTCATGGAGGCGCGAGCGTGCCGGAAGCTCAAGGCGGTAGGCCACGTCGTTGACGACCTCTGAAATGCGGCACGGCCCATAGAAGCGTGGCTTGAGCTTGCCCCTGGTTGGCAGGTTGAGAGAGGACGCGGCGCGCTGGCGAAGACGAAGCCAGACCCAATCGCCCACGTCATGCCGAATGTCCCGATGGTGTCTGTCGTAGTAGGACTTGTAGACTGCTTGTGCCTGCTGTAGACGATAGCGGACGTCCGCGAGTAACTCGTCGCGCTCCGCCATGCTCCTGGCCACTGCGGCCACCCGTGTATCGCCCGGCTCGTAAGAGCGAATAGTGGGAGGGTCACGGCCATACACAAGCTTGAACGGAGTTTCTTGGGTCGCTGTCTGGTAGGCGGTGTTGTATATGTACTCGGCCCAGGGAAGCCACCGGAGCCATTGCCTGGGACGATCCCCGGTGAGACAACGGAGGTACATCACAATGATCTTGTTAGCAGCCTCCGTTTGGCCATCCGACTGTGGATGAAACGCCGTCGTCATGTGCAGCTTGGTCCCGGTGAGGCGCATGAGCTCCCGCCAAAAAGCCGAGGTGAAGACGGGGTCGCGGTCAGAGACCATGGACTGCGGGACGCCATGGAGACGCACAATCTCAGCGAAGAACACCTGCGCCACTGATTCCGTCGTGTACGGGTGGCCCAGCGCCACAAAGTGGCAGTACTTGCTGAAGCGATCCACCACGGTGAGGATAACAGACTTCCCGCCCACACGAGGGAGCGCTTCTACGAAATCGATGCCGACGTCAGTCCACACGGCCGTGGGCACCGGCAGTGGCAGCAGCAGACCGGCTGGGTGCAAGTGCTCGGACTTGTACCGCTGGCAAGTACCATAGGCGCGGACATACTCCTGCACCGTCTTGCGAAGGTTAGGTGCGTGGAAGTCGCGGCGGAGACGATGCAGCGTGCGCAGGGCGCCTTCGTGTCCGTCATCGTGCACTGCGGTGAGAAGCTCCTGGAGTAGTGGAGACGTTGGCGGGATGTAGAGGCGGCCGTTAAAAGTGACGAGGCCGTCGGAGAGCGCCCACGGCAGCTGCCGAGCGCCTGCCGTGATATCCTCGCGCAGCGCGACGAGTGCTGGGTCGGTGGACGAAGCTTGCCGTAGGCGGTCGATGAAGTCGAAGTGAGGACCAGATATAGCCATGACCCCCGTCTCTTCCGTGTCGCGGCGGGAAAGGGCATCCGCCACCGTGTTTGTACTACCGGCCTTGTACTCCACAGTGAAATCGAACCCCAGTAGTTTGCCGACCCAGTGGTGCTGCGGAATGGTTGCCAAGCGCTGGTCAAGGAGGAATTTGAGACCGTAGTGGTCAGTTTTTACCACAAATTGGCGCCCCCAGAGGTACGGTCGCCAATGGCGAATAGCGAGCACCAGGCCAATGAGTTCCCGTTCATATGCCGCCAGAGAACGGTGACGAGGCGCGGCCGGCCGGCTGAAGAAAGCCACCGGGTGCTGATCCTGGAGAAGGACGGCCCCGAAACCGTATGTAGACGCGTCACACTCGACGATGAACGGCCGTGTGAAATCGGGCAACGCGAGCACGGGAGCCGTGGTGACCGCCGTCTTGAGGGCGGTAAAAGCTGCTGCCGCTTCCGGCGACCATGAGAAGCCGTCCTTGCGAAGCAGGGCCGTCAGGGGCGCGGCGACCACGCCAAACTCCTTGACAAACTTGCGGTAGTACCCTGCAAGACCGAGAAACCCCCGGACCGCGTGCGCCGAGCGAGGCTGCGGCCAGTCGGCCACGGCCTGCACTTTTTCCGGATCCATGGCCACTCCGGCCGCGGAGATGGTGTGACCCAGGTAGGAGATCGACTCGACGGCGAACGAGCATTTGGACCTCTTGACGAAGAGCCGGTGCTGGTGCAGTACGGTAAAGATGGTGCGCACATGGCGAAGATGATCGGCCCACGACTCGCTGAATATGAGGATGTCGTCGAAGAAGACGAGAACGAAGCGGCGCAGGTACGGCCGCAGCAGATCGTTCATGAGTGCCTGGAACGTCGCCGGCGCGTTGCAGAGGCCGAACGGCATCACCAGGAACTCGTAGAGGCCGTCGTGGGTACGGAAGGCGGTCTTTGGGATGTCCTCCGCACGAATCCGCACCTGGTGGTAGCCGGAGCGTAAGTCGAGCTTGGTGAAGAAACGAGCGCGCCGGAGCTCGTCGAGGAGTTCGTCCACCACCGGAATTGGAAACGCATCCTTGATGGTGATGGCGTTCAGGGCGCGGTAGTCGATGCAGAAGCGCCAGGACCCGTCAGGCTTGCGGACCAGCAGTACCGGCGATGAGAATGCGGAACGACTTGCTCGGATGATGCCCTGGGCGAGCATGGCGGCGCACTGACGCTCCAGCTCGTCCTTGTGCGCGGCCGGGTAGCGATACGGACGGACGGCCACCGGGGCGGAGCCGGGCAGCAGGGTGATGCCGTGGTCGCGGCTGCGGAGTGGTGGTACGCCGGAGGGTTCGGCGAAGATGCCGTCAAACTCGGTGATGATGGCGTCGAGGAAATCGCGGCCATTGCATGATTGCAGGGCTGGCCCGTCCGGTCCTGCAAGGCCGCGCCAGCAGACCCGATGGCCCCTCCGCCAGAACGTCATGGAGAGGGCGTGGAAATCCCACAGGATCGGTCCAAGCGTCGCCAGCCATTGCGTGCCCAGGACGACGTCGTAGCCTGCGAGCGGCAAGGCGAGGAAATCCTCCGAGAACGCCTCCTGGTCGATGCGGAAGGACACGGCGCGGTATGCGCCCTAGCACGGAACACGCTCGCCGTTGGCCACCGTGACACGCATCTTCTCGGTGGTGGGGGATGGCAGTGTAGCACGAGCGGCCGCCTCCTCGGCGATGAAGTTGTGGGTGGAGCCTGAGTCGATCAGGGCGAGGAGGGAGACACCCCCCAGGGTGATATGCATCTGCATGGTCTCGCTCGTGCGCACGCTGGAGATCGCGTGGAGCGAGATCCGAGGGTCGGTCGGCGAGGCATCAGCGGTGGCGGAGGCCGTGTCGTCGTCGTCCGGCGCCAGGTCGAGGAGAAAGATGCGCTGGCAGACGCGGTTGTGGCCCCTGCCAAACTTCTCATTACAATTGAAGCATAGGCCCAGGCGACGGCGTTCCTCCATCTCTGTCTGTGACAGGCGTTTGATTGGGCGCCCTTCCGGCAGACTGGGAGCAGGGGGTGCGGCTGGTAGAGCCGGTGCGGGGGGCGCGAGGCGTGGTACGGGCGCCGGCAGGATGCCCTTCTGTTGAAAACGCACCGGTGGCGCGGAGGTGAGCGCGCAGCTCCAACTTGCGGGCGAGGCTCATGGCGACGGCGAGGGACTGCGGGTTGTGGATTTCCACGTCGAGGCTGAGGGGTGGCTGGAGTCCCGCGGTGAAGATCTGAACCTTCTGTGTCTCTGATAAGATGCCTGCTCGGGGGAGGAGCGCCTCAAACCGCTCCTGGAAGTCGACTACGGACGTTGTGCGCTTGCACGCCATTAGTTCGCCCAGCGGGTTAGCGCGTAGAGGTGGCCCGAAGCGGAGGTTGAGCAGCTCGGAGAAGCGGCGCCACGGCGGAGTGCCCTCGTCACGCTGGACCTGCATGTACCACAGCTGGGCAGAACCCTCAAGGTTGTAGGACGCCATCCAGACTTTTTCCTCCTCGGCGATCCGTTGTTGATGGAAGAAGGACTCGCATCTGTTGAGGAAAGCGAGCGGATCTGACTTGCCGTCGAACTTGGGGAAGTCCATCTTCTGAAACTGGGGCGGGCGATCATTGTGGTGCTGCCCATCGTGGGCGCCGGCAGCGCTCGACGAGGAGGTGGACTTGTCCTTCTGGAGCGTGGCGACGGACGTCTGCAGGGACGCCACCGTTGCAGTCAAGGCCTTGATTATCTTGGCCAGATCAGCGGTGGTTGGTTCTGCCATGCCGGACGTGACCGAGGCGGCGGCGGAAGGTGGCGATGGAGGTGTGCTTGGCGCGGACGCAAAAGAGGATCGCCTGGAACCTGATACCAAGTTGTCAAGGGCCTCGGTGCCCAAGACAGCAGGACCTCGACTACGTAGTCCGTAGTCTCGGGGGATAGGAGCGCTAGGGTTTTTGCCTGGCTGCTCAATGGTGCGGGAGGAGAGGATAGGAGTAGAGGAAGAGGTAGGAGATAATAACTTTATTGCTTGCCCTCAAAGGGTGCTGGTTATACGGTATATAAAGGCCCCATGGGCTGCTAACAAACTAGAAACCTATGCCTAAACTAGTCCTTTATTATAGGAACTAATGTATAAGGACCAGGACTCCTGCCCAGCCTACGCCTCGCCTGTTGCGGCCGGCGGCTGTCGCTCCTGGCCGCGTGGCCCACGCCTGTAGGCTGTGCCCCACATGACATCCCATAATATAAAACGCTCTTATATTATGGGACGGAAGGAGTAAGTGTTAGCAGATAATGACCTGCCAGTCAAGATAGATAAAAACAAGCTTTCTAGAAGCTTTTTTTTACAGATAGTTTTCTGGAAGTTTGTATCAGTACGAGAGATACCAGTCAAACTGCATAGATTCTAGGTCTATCATTGCAGCGAAATCTCACTACTTCTTCCATATCACGTAGTTCAGCTGAAGCATTTTATCAGCTTCCTCCAGGTTTAGGTCGGAAGAGATAATAATTTTTCTTGACATGTGAGCTTCATTTATCTGACCTGATCATCTTGATGAAGTATAAAGAGGTTGGTGTTGGAGTTAACCTTATTGTATAGGTCTAGTTTCATGGTTTATTTGTATTGCATGGTATTATTCGTAGAGTTTAATTAGTGTTAGCCAGGTTCAGGTAAATTGTGTGTGTTGCGTCATGCCGCGGGCGGATCAGCAGCTGGAGAAGCACATAGATAGAGTGTGTGGTGGCTGCGGCATGAGAACATCTTCAAGTCAATGGTCGAGTGCAAGCATGCATGCCCTCCTGGAGTTAGTATTATTGGTAGAAATTAATTAGTGTTAGCCAGGTTCAGGTAAATTGCATGTGTTGCGTCATGCCGTGGGCGGATCAGCAGCTGGAGAAGCACATAGATGTGCGGTGGCTGCGGCATGAGAACATCTGCAAGTCAATGGTTGAGTGCAAGCATGCATGCCCTCCTGGAGTTAGTTCGTATACGTGTGTGTTCTAGTGAACCAGGAGCAGCCCTGTGCACACAGTGAAGATGCGGCCTGGAAGTGCAAGTGCCGTGAGTGCCTCTGTTGGTTGACTAGATTGCATGGATTTTGTTAGTGCTGGCTGTATGCATGCTATTTTGGCTGCGTCGTGTGGCCGTTGTGGAGATGCCGCACAAGTGCCAAACGTATGTGTGTGTGTGTGTGTCCCTTTAAAAAGGCACTTGTAATCAGTTGATGATAGAACTGGAGGAAGATGCGCAGTGTGTGAGTTCTGCAAAGTCTCTGCGTGTTCTTCTTCCTTGTGCGTGAGAGTCTTCTTCTTCCTTGGCCAGAGCAACAGTTAAGGCATGTTAATGAATTCCCCTCCTTATTTCACTCTACTTCACTTAGTGAAATATACGCAGTACTGTAAGTCTAAGGCTCTAACAGGCACCGGTTGGGTCCGGGATATTCAGGGTTCTCTCTCGGTCAAATGTTATTCTTGAATACTTGGACCTCTGGGATCTTTTATCGGAGGATACGGATCGTTGGCGCCTTTCTGCGTCATGTCAGTACTCTGCTCATTCAGCCTATGAAAGTTTCTTCCAAGGCTCTGTTCTCTTCAGACCATGGGAGTGCATTCGGAAAGCTCGGGTGCCAGGAAAATATCGTTTCTTCAGACCGTCTTGCACATAGAGGTTTGCCGCATCCTAAGTGCCCCCCCCGTTATGATCAGGTGGTTGAAATAATTGATTCCCTGCTCACAGATTGTGTTTTTGCTAGACAATTCTGGTCCAGCCTCTTGAGGCGTTTTGGTCTTCAAGCTCTCTCACCCTCACTTGAAGTTAGGTCTTTTGACAATTGGTGGAGCAGAGCTACCGAGGCAACTAATGGCAGGATGCAGCAAGGCCTCAACTCTCATCTCTCTTGGGGCTTGGACTCTTTGGAACCAAAGAAATTGCTGCGTCTTTGATGGTGTTGCCCAAGCATGACAAATATTAGTTTGATGGTGTATGGCTGGAGCTGGAGGGCTTTCCCTATTGATAGCCCTTGTTCTGAGTGGTTAGGTTGTTTTTCTGTTTTTTTTTCGATGAACAGGGAGGCCTCTCCCCGGTTCCATTAACTCAGAATGAAACCATACAGCGTTGTCCCCTTACATACCAGCTACTTCTCTCGAGAGGTTCAGTTTTTATTACAAACCAGGCATGACAGCAAGGCTAACAAGACTAGAAGAAAGGCAGAGGAAGATAAAAACTGGTCTAAGGTATGTCAGGCTACAAGAGTCCAGAATCTCCGACCGCGCGCCGGAACGTGACAGCTGCAGCTCACATCACGATTGCGCCCACACCGTTTCTGAACTTGAGCGGGGGCGCCAGAGCCGCCTGAGGAGACCAGCAGATCGCGAGCGTGGACACCGGGCTGAGCATCGCCTTGCCGTTGGTGTCTCTTTTCTTGGTTGGGGAGTGGAAGCCTTCATCTTCTGAGATTTTGAGGTTCCCCCAGCTTGCACCGCCATCAAACCGTGTGCCCTTCATATTCAGCCACTCAGGATCATCAAAGGTTGTTGGAGCAGCTTCCTCAACGCCTCCAAGAAAGTCTCCATCAGGGCCTTGTCCACCTCTGGGGTCAGAATCACCCAGAATTTGATCATTCTGTGGATCAGTCCCCAAACCTGAGTAATAGAAGTCCAAATGGTGTTATTGAAAATCATAGAGTTCCTATATTTCCATAAGCACCACAGGACAGCTGAGCTAACTATATTCAAAGCTACATGTTTTTTGTTAGAAATCCAGAAGCGGGCCACTGATTCAAAGTTCGCGCCCACAGTTTTTTGTAAAAAAACAACTGACAAAAGACCAAATGTTTTTGGCTACAACACAGTCAAGAAACAGATGGTGATTAGTCTCATTCTCAGCACAAAATACACAATCTAGAGGTTTGATTATGTGTCTTTTCCTCAGGTTATCCCTAGTCATAAGCTTATTCTGGGAAAACAACCAAAGGAAAACATGTATCTTGGGTGGTACTGCCAGTTTCCACACCGCAGGTAGGAACAGAGGCTGCACGCCTCTAAAGTTGATCACATGGTACAGAGAGCTAGATGAATAGATCCCTTTGTTTTCAAGTTGCCAAATCAGAGAGTCAGGGTCATTGCTAAAGTTAATGTCTTTAGCTTTCTCCATCAGCTGATACCACTGTTCCATCATCCTATCGTCAAAGTTCCTTCTAAAAGTAAGCTTCAGGGTTTCACCATCCCAGACCTCTCTGACACTCTTGTTTTTGCTCATTGCAAATCATGTAGATGTGCCAGAATTGGACTGCTAGTGGGGATGTGCCAAACCAAGTGTCCTCCCAGAATCTAATTTTATCCCCTACTCCTACCTTCCATCTGTATCCAAACTTCAAAGATTGGATGATGGATTTGACTCCTTTCCAAAACCTAGAGACACTAGTGGAGGAGCTAGGAGCAAAGAGATTGGTTTTGCCCCTCATATATTTTTGGTCTATCATCTTCCTCGAAGGTTTCCCTTCCCCTTCATAATATCTTTTGACCCAAGACCCTAGAAGGCAAAGGTTAATATCTTGCAGGTTTGGAATGCCTAGGCCTCCAAATTCCTTTTTCATGCAGACCAATTTCCAGTTAGCTAACTGCAACTTCCTGTGGCCTTCAGAGTCATTCCACAGGCAGTTTGCCATTTGGGTGTTTATAACATCTATTGCCCATTTAGGGAATTTAAAGAAAGACAGCAAATAAATAGGGATGCTAGCCAGGCAGGCCTGGATGAGGACTATTCTCCCTTTATAAGAAAGAAGTTTCCCCCTCCAGCCAGCAATCCTTTTCATGATCTTGTCAATTAGTGGTTGGATGTCTTCTCTCCTAAGTTTATCATAGTGCAGAGGGATGCCCAGATATTTAATGGGGAAAGACCCCTCAGCACACTCTAATGTATCCAGGAAATCCCCTACCTCAGCATTTTCCATATTAATAGGAATGAGCTCACTCTTATTGTAATTGATTCTCATGCCAGAGATGTTCTCAAAGCAAGATAGAACCATTTTCAGGTTCCTAGAATGATCTAAGTCCTTGTCCAGGAACAGGATGGTGTCATCAGCATATTGAAGACATATAATCCCTCCAGGACAAACCTCAGGGCGCAGGCCTTCAATCAATGTTAGCATCCTAGTGAGTACATCAACTACAAGGTTAAATAACAGGGGGGAAATGGGATCCCCCTGCCTCAAACCTTTGCCAGTAAGGAAGAAATCACTCTCAGTATTGTTCAACTTGACCCCTACTGACCCCCCTCTAGTGATCTGCAGGATCCAGTGGATCCATTTCTCCCCAAAGCCTCTGTTTCTAAGGAGCTCTTCAAGGAATTCTATATTCACTTTATCAAAAGCTTTTTCATAATCTAACTTAAGGACTAGACCCTGCATTGTACTAGAATGAACAGAGTGTAGCACCTATGCACATATGTACGCTAAGAACCAAGTGCACCCCCCTTCCGTTTCTTGTCTAATAAAAAGATACGCAGAGCTCCTGCGTGTTCGAGATTTTTGTTGTTGTTGGCACTAGCACCACCAGTAGAACCTACTAGTCTTGGCAGTTAGCATTTGAACTGTAGTTGTATATCAATCAGCAAGTTTCACAACAATTGCTGAGTGGTGCATGCATGTCAGAAATAAGTACAGTTTCGTCATAGCAAATTGCACCATGACTAGAGGGTGGCACTTGTTATTCAGCTCTAAAGTATAGTGAATAATATGTGTTGTTGGTAATTATCAGCCTTTTATCCTTACAAATTCTCTCTCTTCTTTTTGCAGAGCTCGCTGTCGGCAACACTGTGAGACGTGTTTTGCATATAATAAAAGAGGAAGATATATCTTTTACCGCAGTTGGTATTGAAGGTCTTTCTGTGACTGCTGTCAGCGACGATGAATGTGACAGTGGAAATGATGACCTTCCTACCTTATCCGCTGCTGTTCTTGCTTCCCATGCTAGAAACGCTCTTCGGGCACCTTCATTGCAGACTCTCCTGGATGATATTCCTGTGAGCACTGCACTTTCACATTCTTCATCGTCAGCTGGGGATTCAGATGGGAAAAGTAAATACATGATCTCTAGAATTCTCTTTTTTTATGTATACCACACTGAACAGGCATTTGTAGTTATACTTTTATGTTTGAATCATGTACTTATAGCCATATGTTTGAATCATGTACTTATAGCCAACCTGAACAGACGTTCCTTTTTTCTCTTTATATTGTACTAATCATCTTGTGTTTAAGAAATTATTAACTGATTGATATACTCTCAAGTTTATGGTACCCTTTCAGGGTCTATACATTCCAATTTTTATGTTATTGTTGACACTGAATTTCTGCATGTTCCATGTAAGCAGCTGGAGATAAGAGCTTAAAAACTCGGAAACTAAAACATGATGTTATTGCTGCCATTGGTGATCTTATTGAGGAGATTGATACATGTTATGACCAGATTTCTGAGCAAGCTGTCGAACATATCCACCAAAAGTATGATCATCTTTTGTCCAACATACAAGCATAAACTAATTAGTAGTCACATCTATCTTTTCCTGTGAAATTATTGAATGATGGAAAATATTTTTTAACTTATGCATATACCTGGGATTGTGGAAAAGGTTGGCATGTGTATTATGAAGAACATGTGCCCAACGTCAAATGATTAAAAATCCTCTTAACTACCTCGGTGATTACAGTACCTTCTTCTCTTACAAAAGCTTTTTTATTCTGCTCACAGTACCTTCTCTTACAAATGTTTGTTGTTATAAATTTTAATCTACTAGAGTTCGCATCGACTTATTTACTTTGGTAGCGTTAACTTAAGCTCATAATGCTTCTCAGCCTTCATTAATCTAAAATATAGATTCAAAGTCCCTTTTTTCAACAGCTAAGGACCATCCAAAACATTCTGTTCACATGATTCAAATACCAATTGTGCCTAATCAATGCTTTTTGTTTGCCACAGTGAGGTCATCCTAACTCTAGGTCGTTCTAGAACCGTGAAAGAGTTCCTGTATGCTGCAAAGGAGAAGAAGCGATCTTTTCGTGTATTTGTTGCTGAAGGTGCTCCAAGGTTTGTGCACCTTGCCAATTGTATTCCCAACTAATTTCTTGTATTTTGAATCTCCTTGCTTGATTCATTCTTGTTGTTCAATGCTTGAATCAGATATCAGGGACATGTTCTTGCGAAGGAGCTGGTCGAGAAAGGTGTACAGACTACTGTTATAACAGATTCAGCAGTTTTTGCTATGATCTCCCGAGTTAACATGGTATGTACGCAGGTTGATTATTGCTTTTTTGATATATTTGTTTCTGTTACAAGGTAACTCATGATTTATCTTATAGGTTATAGTTGGAGTCCATGCAATAATGGCAAACGGTGGAGTCATTGCACCAGTAGGTATGAATATGGTTGCTCTTGCTGCTCAAAGGCATGCTGTACCCTTTGTCGTGGTTGCTGGCAGTCATAAGGTCAGTTTCTGTAAGTTATGCATTTAATTTTTGTGTTTATTGCAATGTTTTCATCCTAAGCAACTAAAAAAATCACATTCTGAAGGCATAGTGTTTGGTCAACATACTCGTATGGTTGTTTGGGTTCTGATAAAAGTTGTGTGTGTTCTTCTGTTTTAAACCAACCTGTTCCAATGTCCATAAACTAGTAAGCGAAGGGGGCACAAATAAGTCACGGTGCTATACTATGTTTGGTATGTCAAAATCTTATTGCAATATTTTCATACCCCCCCCCCCCCCCCCCCCCCCCCCCCCCCCCCCCCCCCCCCAACGACTTATTGGGGCTCCCCAGTAACACTTTTTACCTTTTAGGTTGTTGGGGATAGACGCTTTCGCAGATCTCCAATAACCCCGGCCCCAATAACCAACCCGACATATGGGACCCTCTTGTCAATCGGATCGGATACCTCGCTCTCTCGGCAGCGTGTTGGTCTTGCGGCGGCGACGTGCGGGCGGCGGCGCATTGACATCGCATGTATTGGGAGAAAGCCAACTCCCCCTCCATATATAGGGGGAGTTGGACTGTTTTTTTGGTGATCACGATAGTTTTTTTGGGAAAGGGGAGCTATTGGAGCTGTTTTTTTGGGCCCAATTCCCCCAATACCAGAAAATTATTGAGGAAAGGGCAAGTGTTGGCGATATAAGCTTTCATGTTTCTGAAGGGATAGTGTTTGGTCAACGTACGCATGTGGTTGTTTGGTTTCTGATAAAAATTATGTGTTCATATACCATAGTAAATTAAAGGCAAATGTAGGCACAAATAAGTTACGGTGTGATACTATGTTTGCCATGCCACTGAAATATCATTATAATTGTGCCTCAACCAAATATTTTCACTGCCTCAAATATTTCCTACTTCTAAACATCTGATTTGGTGGTTGTCCGTTCACTCCTTTTCCATCCTCGTTTAAAATTCAAATTTGTCAACCTTTTCGTGCCAAAGCTTATCACATCTTGAGAGCGAAGGTTACCAAGGTTCGTCCGGTCTATGCCTCTATGGACCTTGTCCTAATTTGCCTCACATGTAATAGTAGTTCCTTTATCCATTGTCTATAATTTGTAAATGAACGCACCAGAGTGAATATAACCTGAGTTAACTATGTTCCATATTGTATTTTGGTTCTGTAGCGTAGCACGGGCATCTTACTAGCTCCAATACAAAAATGTGTTGTGAACTTGGTCATTTACTCTTCCCCGCAAATATTCTGGTCATCTCAATTGTCAGGATGCGACTTTGATACTGGCAGGTTCTATTGTCTAAGTTGTGCTTATATCTCAAAATGTATGGTGCATTTCATTATGTTTGCTCTTCTTTTTTCTAGTTTAATGTATCGAGGAGGATTTTCTTAGCATGTCAACTAGACTAGACAACTGGATTTTGTGTTCTCCTGTTAACTAAGGCTTGATCTGGTGAGTAATAACCCTGTGGCTTCTGGCAGATGACAATAACAAGTAGTATATGACTGCAAAGCTATCAGTTGAATTATCGGTAGAAGGCTTTATGCCTTACAAGCTATGAGTATTCCTTTTGTTCATAGTTTAGATGCTTAAAAGAGAAGTAGTTGTTTGCTGTTATAATGTTCATACATTAATATTCTTTACTTTACAGTTATGTCCTTTGTATCCGCACAACCCGGAGGTTTTACTGAACGAGCTTAAATCACCATCTGATTTGCTTGACTTTGGCGAGTTCTCAAATTGCATGAACTTCAGTACTCAGGATGGCACTCCTCTTCTAAATGTTGCCAATCCAACGTTTGACTATGTGCCACCGAAGCTTGTCAGCCTTTTCATCACTGATACGTAAGTTCTTTCTGCACCTATATTTGGGATCATGTAAACAACGAAGCTTGTGTCTGGTGCAGCTTTGCCTTGAGAGTTAAGTTTGAAAAAATGTACCCTTAGAATAGTTTGTGCCTTGTGTTGTAGTTCCATGAGTTGTTATGTGGGGTCATGGCTGATATTTAAGGGGATAAGTATCCCTGGTTATCCTTAGCAGTTTAATTCTCTTGGAGAAATTTCTTGGTTCTCAAGTTATTTATGTACTAAATAAAGTTTGTTAGTTCGTCTTAGCCTCCAAACATAGCTGGAATGTATAATGTGTATCAATATCAATCAATAGACAAGCAGAAAAATAGTCCCACTTATCCTCCCCAAGTCCCCCCCCCCCCTTCTCGTGTTGTGTGGCAGCCTCCTCCTGGCTGGGCGTACGCCTCATCTGTACATCTTGGTACCAGATTCGGTTTGGTCATGGCCGCCGCTACTGCTGCAGATATCGATAAGATTAACACTGCCCTTATCTCCCTATGAGAGCAACTCCAATGGGGCGACCCATTTCGTCTGCCCGCGTCCGTTTGGGTCGGCGCGGACAAAAGTGGCGGCCCAACGCGCCGACCCAAACAGACGCGCGTCTGTTTTTCGTCCGCGGCGACCCATTCCTGGCCCAATTTTGAGCTGGATTTGCATCGGCGCGGACACGAGACGGACGCCCGCGCGTGCGCCTACTCCTCTCCCCAGGCCCGCCGGTTGGTGGTAGCCACCACCATTTCCCCCCATTTTCCCCAAAAACACTCCCGCCCGCGCGCGCCCCCGCCCCCGCCCCCAACCAGCCATGGAGGACGCCATCGACCTCGACGCCGCCGCCGGCCTCGCCTCCCTCGCCTCGTCCGGCGCCGTCGCCCCCTCCGGGAAAGGCAAGCCTCGTGCCCCGCGCAAGACCGCCGTCGCGACCAAGCCGAAGAAGGCGCTGACGCCCGAAAAACGGGCAAGGGAGTCGGCCAAGAGGAAGGGCCGGAGGCACGCCGCGGGCGTGAGGGTTGAGGCCGTCGCCAGGCCGCCGCTGTTGCCGCTGCGCAGTAGGAGTTCACCAACGCCCGCGTCACGGCGGCAACGAGGGAGGCGCTCTACATGCTAGGGGTAAACCCTAGCCAGCACAGCGTCCTCCAAGCCGCCGTCGCCGCGGCCAGCACCGACTCGTCGGCATTTCCTCGGATGGTGCTGCCCGACTCACCCCGCGCGTCGGCTTGCAACCCGGTCCCCGGCTTCCACGTCTACCCGCAGGCCTCCCGCCTCTCCGGGGAGTGCTCACCCGACGTGAGCGTGGTCGTGCCTTCCATGCCCGCGCCCGCGCCCATCGACCTCAACGCCACCCCGGTGGTCGGTGGCTAGTCGTCCGGCGGCACGAGGAAACGCGCGCGACAGACGCCGGCCGGCGGGCTCCCGGACGCCCGCAACCTGTTCGAGGAAATGCCGTCCGCCGTCGACGAGGACTACATGCAAAACCTCATCTTCAAGGGTGGTGCGCCGGGCGCTGGCTACGATCCCGAAGAGACACAAAGCCAGGACGGCCGCGGGGCGTTCACGCCGGCCGCCGGCTATGATCCCGATCAGGCGGCCTTCATGCGTCCGACCTGGACGGCTTCCCCCTCGACCACGAGTTCCCGGAGGACTATGGGCTAGAGGAAGAGGACGAGTGCGACATCGAAGTGGAGCCTTTGTTCGAGGACGAGCTCGCCAACCAAGCCGCCGGTCCTAAGCCGAAGCGCAAGAGCAAGCGCACGAAGGCGTACACAGCTGCCGAGGACAAGCTTCTTTGTGAGTGTTGGCGAGACATTGGACAAGACCCAAAGACGGGCGTCGAGCAAAAGCATTTGACCTTTTGGACTCGTGTGCACCGCGAGTTTCATGAGCGCAAGAAGTTTCCACCTTACCAATTTGTGAGCACGCGCGGGTGGGTCTCCATTTCCAAGCGGTGGAGGGTGATCCAACAAGAGTGCAACAAGTTTTGCGCCACCCCTGAGGGCGTCAAGGCCCGCCCCGTGAGCGGCATCGGCATGCAAGACATGGTATGATAGCAAGCAAGCCGCCCTCTTTTGTGTCATCAAGATCATCCTTCCTTTTACGTCTTCATTTGCTATCACTTGCCCATATGCTTGCATGGAAACATTTTGTAGGCATTTCAAGCTTTGGAGGCATTCAAGGTTCAACACAATGGCAAGTGCTTCAACCTCTCCCATTGCTATCGGGTCATAAAGGACGAAGAGAATTTCAAGGCACAATATGCCGCCCTCAAGGCATGTGGGGGGAAGAAAGCCGTGGAGGATGTTGGGGAGGGCGAGCCGGCACGGCCGAGGGGGAAGACCAACTCCAAGAAGTAGGACAAGCGAGATGCGGCCACCAACGCCTTGATCGCAAGCGTGGACGGCATGATGAATAAGGACTCAAGGGAGGAGGAGCGCCGGCGTTTCAAGGCGGAGCAAATGGATGCTTTCATGGAGATCCAAAGGAGGAGGCTTGATCTTGACGCCGAGAAGCAAGCCAAGATGTTCGAGCTCGAGGCGGAGAAGCAAGCCAAGATGCTAGAGATCGAGGCCGCCAACGCCAAGACAAAGGCGAAAGAAGTGGCTCTTGCGAGCATGATGACCGGGGTGGAGATCATGAAGGTGGATCTCAACACCGTATCGCCAAGGAAGAGGCCGTGGTTCGAGAAGATGCAGGCCGACATGCTCAAGTTCGATGACGAGTGATCTATGGCGGCGAGGGCCATCTTTTTTGTATGCCGGCAGGTGTGCTGGCATGACCACGAGAGCCGCGATGGCGTGGTCGAACTCAAGTCCCACCCTTTTTTGTGTGCTGGCGAGTGCGCCAGCATGAACTGTGGTATTTTCTAAAGCCGGCATTGTATGCCGCCGCTGGCATGGTGCCGGCATGAGACATGGCCGCTGGCATGATCGGCCGCGGGCCTTTTTTATTCAAAAGTTGAATGCGGACATGAAATGGGTCGGCGCGTTGGGCGCACTGCCGACCCAAATGCAAAACTGGGCGGACGCCGGGCGGGCGGCCGACCCAAACGGACAAAAAGCAGACAAATGCGCCGTCCGTTTGGGTCGGCCCGTTGGAGTTGCTCTGAAGCTTCTGGATGGCATGGACAAACAGATGGTGACCAGGGCAAGAAGTTTGACTCCTTGTCTGATGATCCGCGGGACACCATCCAGTAGGTCCGTGTCCACAATCTGGCTGCCAGCAAGCTAGAGAATGGTATGACCCCCCCCCCCCCCCCCCTCCCCCCCCCCGCGCGCTGGTTTGGTTGAACCGCGGCGATACACAGTGTGCGGACTCCACGGACAAAGTGAGCATCGCCTCCTTCCACCTGACAGGCGACAAACACTTGTGGTACCACCAGTATAAGGGCGCCCATGGATTTCAACCTGCCATCGCATCGCTGAATTGATAAATGATAAATATTCAGTTTGGACCGCCAGCTTGCAGCAGCGCCCTATGAGAAGTCATCTCCTTCAAGCACACAGTCACGGTGGCAGAGTACAACAAGAAGCTCAATGCCCTCTTGTGCTGAGTGCCAGAACTCCCGGAGGATCAGGTGGTTTCCATCTACGCCACTAACCTGCAGGAATCTTTACAGCTTGATGTGGAGAACGGATAGCCTGCTGGACGCCATGAGTTTGGCTCGCTTGTGCAAGCGACGTGCAGTGGACGTCCCCAACAGCTCAGCAAGTAGCACTAGGTGTTCACCAGCCATTCCCAGACCTCGGAGCTCCACCTGCACCTGCAATTCCAGTAGTACCACCTCCAGGACAGGCAATAGTAGCAGCTCCAGCAGCCCACCCACAAGAAACTTCTATGGAGGCTGCAAGGGGCTAGCAGCAGTCCTTGGTCCAGCTCGAGGATGAGCTGTTCAAAAAGGGAGGGAGAGATGTTATGTGGGGATAGATTGCACAATAAGGCCACCAAGGAGAGGGTCACAGCTGAAATTGAAGGGGATAAGTATCCCTAGTTATCCTTAGCAGTTTAGTTCTCTTAGGAGTATTTCTTAATTCTCAAGTTATTTATCTACTGAAGCTTGTTAGTTTGGCTTAGCCTCCAAGTTTGTAAGAGCATGTACCATGGAGGTAGCAGCAAGGTGCTGCCTCCGTACATCCACGTAGGCTTGGAGAGCTGGGGCCATTGCCCATACGGATTACCGTCCAGCCCCTCATGCTGCCTCACAGGTCCCTGCATGCGCCTTTGCTTCCCCAGTTTGCCACACCCTTTTTGTCCTTCCCTTCTCTCTCTTTCCTTACAGAAATGTAGGGAAAGGCCGCGTACAATAGATCCAAAGTGGTCGGACCCTGCGCAAGCGGGAGCTACATGCACCGGGTTGCCCTTTTCTCTCTCTTTCCTTTCTTTACTGAAGCAGCGGCCTTCTCTTCAGGCTAGCAGTTAGTTGCCGCCTCGAGGCTAGCAGTTTGCCACCATGGATTCCGAACCTAGCTGGACCTGCGGGCAGTAGGTTGGGCCTACCTATTGGCCATGCCCAAAGCTGGCTACTCAATGCCTAGCATATCCTCCCCAAGTTTCTCCCGTGCTCTTGTTGTGCTAGGCTTGGCGTCGCACCTCATCTGTCCAGGGCCATCTACAATGTTCATAACATTCAGTGTGATGAAACCATTACTATATCTTGGTATCCATTGGTATAGAGCTTATGCATGAAATCACATTCTATCAAGTGAAATTTTATGGTAAAAACTACGAACTATGATTTATAATTGATAAGTAGCAGTGAAGCCTAGCACAGTTGGGAACTAAATAAGATACATTGTTTTAAAACAAAAACCTGGACTGATCTATACATATGTCATCCATTTTTTTCTTTTTACTATGCCCTTTGTAACACTTACGAATCATTACCAAACAGTGGCGGGCACAGTCCATCATATATGTACCGGCTTATTTCGGAGTACTACTCAGCTGATGATTTGGTCGTACGGCAGAAGTCAACATCTTAAAAGAACACAAGGCACGGTGGACTACTCGTGTGTTACCATTATTTATATGAAGATAATGTGGGGTCTTGTTGAAGCCCAAATGATGTTGCCACAACCATTGCAGTTCTTCCTTTTTGCCTGTATGTAGGGTTGGACGGGGCTGCTCTCTTCAGTGTAATAGGCTGTTTCCCCCTGGAAGTTCAGTTGTGTAACATCATGCTCCTTGTGATAATTTAATTTTGTGGCTTCTTTTTCTGTGTAAACGGCTGAGGCAATGAGCGCCAAGCGCAACCGTCTAATCTATATGAATTGTATTAACTGTAGAAGCTAGATACAGTATGTGACGCAGAATGCAGTGTTGCAGTTTGAAGGAAAGAGTAGAGGGCTGGTTTAGCACAAATTTTGTCTGCTCTGAATCCAAAATATTAAACTTTGGTCTGGTGTCTGTCATTGTTAGAAATTCAATCTGTTCATGAAATTACATTACAAAACTCATTGTCAAGTCTGCAATGTGCGTTACTCGTATATAAGCTGGCACCGGTAAGTGGCCATCAAAACATTTACAAAACTTGATCAAATGTTTATAATGGTTGTAGGATCTAGGGGAAGCCATTTCTCACATTGTGCATCTTGTTTTATGTCAAGATCATTTATGCACATGTGCAGGGGGTGATTTCCTTTATCACACAACAAAATATGTCCTAACATATCATATTTTCACCTATCGAGAGTTATGTGTTTTGTCAACTACCAAAAAGGAGAGATTGAAGGTGCAATCATATATTGATGTTGATGACATATATGAACTAATTATGTTTGTAAGTATATCACATGTTTTAGTCCCTGCAGAATCATATGTTTGTGGATCATGGTCTACATATTTCTACATTATGTTTCTAAGGAACAAAGATAGCTTAGTTTTTCGGGTTTGTTCTCGAGTATAGGGATCCCGCACTATTAAGAGTGGATCATTGGGGCATGTGAAAGAATTGTTCAATGGTTTATTCCTATGCTTATCATTCATATCTTTTACTTATGTCACACACGTTCACCCACCATATATTTCATATGGTGTTTGTTCACAAAATCCATTCTGTGAGCTATTAGGAAAAGTGCATGTTTTTCACTGTCTACAGAAGGTTTTCAACAGATTTCTGGGTCCGGTCACTCCAATGCCACCAGATGTCCGGTGGACGCTGTTCGGAAATCCGGCGGCACACCTACAGAAGGTTTTCAATGGATGTCTGGTCTTCTCTAGACGTCTGGTCGCTCCGATGCCATACCGGACATCCGGTAAAACCATCCAGAGCCAAACTCAACGGATTTCTACTCCTCATTGGAAATTCAGCTTGATCCATCAAGTACCGTTTTAACGGATTTTTGATCCTCATTGGACGTCCGGTGCTCCTCGAAACACCGGATGTCTGGTACTCCAGACATCCGGTACTTCGGGCTTTTAGCTGTTCTCAGCTATACACCTATCCTCTGATCTGCTTCAGCCATCGGATGTCCGGTGGTGTCATTGGATGTTCGGTGTCTCGTTTGCCACCGCACGTCGGATAACCCACCGGTCGTCAAACACTTAGCAACACAACTTCATCCAATGGCCACATTTGCTCTTGTGTTATATGTACCCCTCTCCCACTCCCGAGAGGGTTGACCACTTCATTCCAAATATCCCAAGGACCCTAGAAGTGCTCCCTCTCACCCTTCCACACCAAATCCTAGATCGCGGAAGCTTTTGTGAGAGTTCTTGAGTTGTTTCAATCAAGTGATAGATCTACTCCCCCCCCTCCTTGTAACCGAAGCAAATCATGATTTGAGCAAGTCTTGAGCTTTTCCCTTTGATGTTGTTACTCTTGGAGGTTGGAGACTCTTGGGCGGCACGAGTTCTTCGGAGAGGAATCATTCATTGTGATTACCCCCCGAAAGTTTGTGAAGGTTTGGAGACCACCTCAAGGTCTATCACTAGTGGTTGAGAAACGCCTTCGTGGTGTTGTCTCAAGGGGAGAATAGGGTGAGCCTTCATGGTAACATTCACCCCTCCAACCAGTCTCCAACGATGGCTAGCTTCCCTCCAAGGAATTGAACTCGACATACATCCTTGTCTCCCGGAGTTACGGTTATCCCTAACTCTAACTATCTACTTGTGCTTATTTGTCTCTAGTCTTTACTTTACATATTATTGTGCTTGCTTACCTTGCTACTTGGTGTTGTTGAATATATTGCTTAACACTAGATTCACCTTAGCAATTGCTAGGCTCACTTTCATATTCCGCTTTATTGCCTAAAATTGCTAGTAACAATTAAATTTATATTTGCACCTATTTACCTCCTCTAGGCCCATCTCGATCCTTTCACCTGTGTCGACTTCGTTGGGCACCGGTGGTGGCGATGCCTTGCGGCGTCGTATCCTTCCTTGGAAGCATCGTCGTGTCATGCTCCTCTCCTTGCCTATCATGTATGCTTTTTGGGCATCACAAGATCTAGCTCCTGGATCAGACGGCGGCGGCGCGCTGGCGCTCTAACCACCATGGTGGCACTGTCTCGGAGGTGTTGATCCCTACTGGTCGTTGGAGATCTCGGGGTGGTGATTGGCTGGTTGAGGTTTGTGGTTGTGGGTTGGTGTGGCCGGTGGTGGTGGTGCGGCCGGCTTGGGGTCGACAGTAGTTGTTCGGCGGTGTTCTTTGGGGTTCGGCGGTTGTGCCTTTGGCGCCGCAGTGCGGCCATCAGTTTCCCCTCGCGAAGGTGCCTCGCCCCTGTTGTTGTGCATGTTGTCGTTGTATTGCGACGAGCTTCAGGCTCTTGGTGATGTTTTGGCTCATCTTTGCTCATGGATGGCGCAAGATGCCTCCCGAACTTGCTAATCGTTCCGAATTTCTGTGGCGGAGCTCCCAGTCAAGGTTCGCGTTGTTGCACTCGTTGATTGTAACTGCTCCTGAGTTGCGCTGTCGGGCTCAGTACGCACGCCAGTGTGGTGCGCTATGTTGCTTGTAAAGTCTGGTATTGTGATTCCTAAATAACACCCCACATTTACTTGTCTTTCATGGCGATGGTTCTTATGTCCTAAGCGTCCTTTTTACTTTCTCTCATCTTCTTTTACCCCTGCTATTTGTAAGGTTTTTGGTCCAGTTTCCCTTGTAAACAAAGTCAACTTGTTCAGGGTTTCGATTCGGTTTTCCTTATAAAATGGATCAACCAAAGCCCTTTTTCGCGAATACGCAAAGTGATCATTGCATTGATAGAAGGAAAGCAGAATGAATACATAAGAGGATACAACACATAATATGGACGCATACATCAACAGACGTGGACATGGACCCATAGCAGGGAGACACAGGATGCTCAGCCCGGACAAAGAAAAAAACACAGCTAAACCACCAAGCCAAGCCCAGGTAGAGGGGCAAGCCGAACCGACAAGGTGTCGATCATCTCTAACTCCAGCACCAGGGATGCCGCGAGCAAGCAAGATGTCGCCTTCAAGAAGGGGAGCGACGTTGTGACGTTGCCGCCATCCGATCCGAAGAACCGGACCAAGGGTTTCCCTCGGTGCTCGAAGAAGGGCACGGATAGAGGCTATGGCACCACCTCCAAGAAGGGAAACGACACCCGTGGGTGCCGCCGCTGCCAGCGTTGGCGAGCTGAGCAGGGATTTTGCCATGGCTTGACTCTGAGCAATCCCATTGCAGCAGATAAGGGTCTGGAGATGGGAAAGTCGCTTCGTTGGTCAAGATTGCCACCTCAGGAGGAGGTGGGCGGGGTTGCGCCCGCCGTCGATGGGTGGCACCGGGCGACGCCGAAAAAACGCAAAATTTGGGATTGGAACATTGTGGAGGTGGAAGGGGTCGGAGGGTGGGAGGACGGAAAGAGTCAACTAGGGGGAAGGGATGGCAACCGACGCCACCGGCAAGAGCCAGAAAGGAGCGCATATCCAAGCTACCGGGGATGGTGCCCCCAAGACGCCGACAAGTCGAAGGCTGGAGAGGACGCAACAGTCAAAGCGTCGGGGGCGGAATGTAACACCCACGATGCGGCCATATCTCCCACCTGTCGGAGCACGCTGGAGGCATAACCGCATTATAGGCAATGTCGCAAGAGGGGTAATCTTTACACATCCCATGTACTGAATAAGAAAGAGGTACATAGTTGGCTTACAATCGCCACTTCACACAAGGACATAAATATAGCATTACAATCATCCAGATACAATCAAGTCCGACTACGGAACCAAAATAAAGACAGCCCCAAATGCACAATGTCCCCGATCGTCCCAACTGGGCTCCACTACTGATCGTCTGGAGGAAACGTAGTATCGTCCTGAGTCCTCATCGAACTCCCACTTGAGTTCAGTCGCATCTCCTGGAATGGTATCATCGGCACCTGCATCTGGTTTTGGAAGTAATCTGTGAGTCACGGGGACTCAGCAATCTCACACCCTCGCGATCAAGACTATTTAAGCTTATGGGTAGGTAAAAGGTATGAGGTGGAGCTGCAGCAAGCACTAGCATATATGGTGGCTAACATACGCAAAAGAGAGCGAGAAGAGAAGGCAAAGCACGTTCGAGAATCTATGATCAAGAAGTGATCCTAGAACTACTTACGTTCAAGCATAACTCGAGACCGTGTTCTCTTCCCGGACTCCGCCGAAAAGAGACCATCACGGCTACACACGCTGTTGATTCATTTTAATTAAGTTAAGTTTCGGGTTTTCTACAACTGGACATTAACAAATTTCCATCTGCCCATAACCGCGGGCACGGCTTTCGAAAGTTCAAATCCCTGCAGGGGTGTCCCAACTTAGCCCATCACAAGCTCTCACAGTCAACGAAGGATATTCCTTCTCCCAGGACGACCCGATCAGACTCGGAATCCCGGTTACAAGACATCTCGACAATGGTAAAACTAAACCAGCAAAGCCGCTCGATGTGCCGACAAATCCCGATAGGAGTCGCACATATCTCGTTCTCAGGGCACACCGGATAGGTCAAGCTACGAGTAAAACCAACCCTCGAGTTGCCCCGAGGTGGCCCCGCAGGCTGCCCGTTTCGGACCAACACTCGGAGGAGCACTGGCCCGGGGGGGGGGGTTAAAATAAAGATGACCCTTGAGTCCGCGAAACCCAAGGGAAAAAGGCTAGGTGGCAAATGGTAAAACCAAGGTTGGGCCTTGCTGGAGGAGTTTTATTCAAGGCGAACTGTCAAGGGATTCCCATTATAACCCAACCGCGCAAGGAACGCAAAATCAAGGAACATAACACCGGTATGACGGAAACTAGGGCGGCAAGAGTGGAACAAAACACCAGGCATAAGGCCGAGCCTTCCACCCTTTACCAAGTATATAGATGCATTGAAGTAAACAAGTTATAATAATGATATCCCAACAATAAACATGTTCCAACAAGGAACAAACTCCAATCTTCACCTGCAACTAACAGCGCTATAAGAGGGGCTGAGCAAAGCGGTAACATAGCCAAACAACGGTTTGCTAGGACAAGGTGGGTTAGAGGTTTGACATGGTAATATGGGAGGCATGATAAAGCATGTGGTAGGTATCGATGCATAGGCATAGCAATAGAGCGAGCAACTAGCAAGCAAAGATAGAAGTGATTTCGAGGGTATGGTCATCTTGCCTGCAAAGTTCTCCGAGTTGACGTAAGCTTGATCCTCGTAAGCGTACTCAACGGGTTCCTCGATCATGTACTCGTCTCCCGGCTCTACCCAAAGCAAGAACACAAGTAAAGGGAGACACAATCAACCACGGTGCAATGCGCAAGCAACATGATGCAAAACATGGCATGATATGCGGGATGTGATATGCAATGCATATGCGTGCTTCGGAAAGGAAAGATTGAACCAGGCCTCAACTTGGAAAACCAAGAGTGCCGCTGGAAAGATGAGTTGATTTCAGTCGAAATCGATATAAAGATCACCGGAATCGGACGCACGGTTTGCAAATGGCAAGCAAAACAATAATGGCACCAAACTGCGATTAACAGCACGATGCCATCTAAATGCATCAAGAGAAATAAGCTACTGCACTCTAACATAGCAACAAAGCACATGGCAGTGATCCACTCAAGATGCTTGACAAAAGATGAACACTGAGCTACGGCTAAATCACACAATAGCAGGTTCAAACAAGCATGGCAAAAGTGCAAAAGATATCAGGTTCACAGACTTGGTGAAAATAGCATGTCAGGATTTAACATCAGGAAGCAATGTTTAGAGCAAGATAACAACATGCTACAGGAACATATCATGGCAAAGCAAAGCATGGCATGAAACTACTCAAAGCATATAACAAAAGTCCCTTACTGACCATAAGCCAAAAGGGATCATAAAATACAATGGCATCCATGTAAACATAGTAAGTTTCGTTAACAGATTCAGACTTAGCAGAAAAACTGGACATGGCATAAACAGAGTTACGTAGGCATGTTTACGAGCTCGATGCACTCACCACAAGTCATTGCATGAGAAACTAAGAATACACCCAGCAAGAAGACATGATCGAAAAGCTAACCATGGCAAGAACACTCTCATAGCATGCATGGATCAACTACAACAACCTCGGCAAAATTGATTAACACATAAACAATCTGCCAGGAACATTTTATAGCAAAAGTAGAGCAAGATTGAGTCATGCTAGGGTGCTCCATAATTGCAAACAAAGATATGGATGGATATACCATAACAATATCTCAAAATCATCCTTATTGAACATGCTCAAAAGAGGCATGGATCACTCTGTAGCAACATGAATACATGGCATAAAAATATCATCAGGGAAATGACTTAGAAGAATTCTAAGTCCCTGAAATCAGCAACATGACGAGAGCTACTTTGCATGCTTGTGCTAGTCACCACAATGATCACAAAAATACATGGCATACACCCCTGTAAAGATGGCATGGCATAGCCCAAAACACATGTAGGGCTCAAGTTCATAGGAGGCACACATTAAACATGGCAAAAGTGACAAATGTCCATAATCTGTTAAGAATCTGAAACTAACAATACATAGCACTCTTGTAACAGCATTTAGGGCATCAAGATGAACTCAAATAAACATGGTGCAATGGAATGAAATGAACTGCACATCCGGACGAACAATTTGATATGCTACACGCCCAAAATGGAGTTACGGATGTTGAGATATGACATGATGAAGATAGCTAAAAATGTTAGGGACTTGGGGGGAAAACGAGGTCAACCCCTAGGGGTTCACTGTAGCAGATCTGGATCAGGGCACGCTCCCGAGGTTCGTCGGGACCTCGCCGGTGACGAAGGCAGGACGGTGGCCGGAGTTGAATGGAGGAGGCCGAAGCTTGAAGAGAAGGACATGGGCGGCGCAGATCCGGTCGCCGGGGCGCGGTGCGGGCGACGAGGCGCGACGGCGGGCGCCCGGTGGCGGTGAGCGGCGATGGCGGGGCGGCGAGGCGGCGGCCGGCCGGCGCGGCGGCGCGGCGAGGCTCGGGCGACGGAGGAGGCTAGCTGGGCGGCGGGGTCCCGTGCGGGGCGGCTGCGACGCTTCGGGTGGGGAAGGCCTCCCGCGGGCCCTGCGGGCCGATGAAGTGGGCGCGGCGGCGAGCGAACCCGGAGCTAACACGTGGCGGCGGCGGGCGGCGGGATTTTTGTCCGGCGGTGCCCGGACACGTCCGGTGGCGTGAATGGGAGAGGAAGCTAGGGTTTCATCCGAATTTTTTGGAGAGGGTTGCACATATTTATAGGTAGAGGGAGTTTGGAGTGTCCAAATGAGGTGTGGTTTTCAGCCACGCGATCGTGATCGAATGACCGAGATGATGGAGGGGGGTTTAGGTGGGTTTGGGGCCATTTTGGAGAGATGTTGGGCTGCAACACACACGAGGCCTTTACGATTCCTCGATTAACCGTTGGAGTATCAAACGAAGTCCAAATGGTACGAAACTTGACAGGCGGTCTACCGGTAGTGAACCAAGGCCGCTTGGCAAGTCTCGGTACAATCCGAGAACATTTAACACCCGCACACAAAAAAGGCAAAAGGGGACGCCGGAGGACATAGGAGCGCCGGAATGCAAAACAGACAACAGGGAAAATGCTCGGATGCATGAAACAAACACGTATGCAAATGCGATGCACATGATGACATGATATGAGATGCATGACATGGACAAAAGCAACACGAAGACAAAACCCAACCACGAGGGAAATCACAACTTAGTGCCGAAAATGGCAAGAGTTGAAATACAAATATGGCAGGTTACATATGGGGCGTTACACGGAACCACGCTGGTAGAGGACGCTAGCAGGCTATGGACACTGGAGAACGCAGGTCCATGGCCGCCGGACCGGAGCGGCCCCGACAAAGGGTGCACCGCAAGGCCTCAACCGCATGTCAAGGAAGATCAACCAAAGTCTAAGAGATGACTCTCGACTTTATCTGCTTTTGAGCAATATATATATTCAGCCTGCGCTGCCTTCATGAGGCCGAGCCGCTGGAGATGGCTCCTCGATGAAGAGCAGTCCGGTCCCGGTGTGGGCGTGTGGAGGCAAACCCAAAACCTGGACATGTCGTTTCGATGAACCGTCAGCCCCGCAAACACCCGCGATTATAAGAAAGCGGGCCCGAGCCCAAGGGGGGGGGTGCGACCTGTGCGGCCGCACAGGGCCCCCTGTTTTCAAGGGTCCCAAATTTTTTACGCAGTAGTAGTACTCCTCCTCTGTATAGATGGGCCTCTTCAGACTTCAGTCATCCATATGGGCCTCTATTCCATGCGTCTGCCGCGCGAGAAGAAGCCCCCGATCGGGCCATCGGTGGTAACACCTCATCCATCGCTCGATTCGATCGAGACGAGCGAAGCGACAAGGCGTTCCTTCGTCTCTTCGTCTCTTTGTCGGGCGTTGTCGGCCATCGCTCGACGCGGCAGGTTAGGGCTCCTGACTCCTCTGTCCAGTCCTCTTTCCTTGGTGCTGAACCCACGGTCGAGATGTTCAATACTTCAGTTCCAATCCAACGTGGTAGATTCTTTTTAGGAGATACGACACAGGAGGGCAGGACCGGGGGAACAACAGCCCGCAGGGAGGACCTGATTCATCTGAATTCAGAAGGCAAGGAAAGTGCAAGGCATCTTTAGATCTCTGAATTTTTAAGCATCTTCGCATCAATAATCTGTGATCCCTTACAATAATGCTTTTCGCCCGCTACTTAGTCATACTAAAGGCTTTTAGTATTGCAGATCCAAGTGGCAAGTCATGTCTTCATTTAGAGAACATGAATCTGTTATCAAAAGTGTTTGAAGAAAAAAATAAATAGAGGATTTAACTCGGTCTCAGAAATATAATGTTCTTTAAGTGAAGACTATACAACCATGAATAAGTATGATTCTTGATATTTCCGATTGGCATGTAAGATATTGTCATCTTTATATTACTATATAGTTTTATGTAGTGTTTTTTAAGCAAGATAGGGCCCATTTTGGAGTTTTGCACAGGGCCTTCGATTTTGCCGGCTCGGCCCTGAGAAAGCCCTTCCAGGATGACGACAGGGTCAAGCGGAACAAGGCAGGGTAGAGAAGTGTCCGCCGCCCGAGCCCTGATAGACATATGTCGTATGGGCCACCGGCCGAACTAAGCGTGAAGCGCTTCCGTCGCGTAGGCAAGATCCCCGGTGGCAGCTGTAGCCGGTGCGAGAGCGGCTGCCGGCGCTAGGAGGGGGAGAGCAGCACACAGCCTCTTTGCGCTCTTGGTTTCGGTGGGGGTGACAGCATTTAGCGTGCAAAATCTGATGCACTTTGTCACCCAGATGATGCATAGTACGTAAGGTAAATAAAATGCCTGATCCATCTATCCAATTGATGCCGAAGAAAATTAACACATTTTACTCACACGGACAGATGAAAAAAAAAATAGATACACAAGCTTATTCTCAATACTAACATGCTAGCTCAATTACAAAGGGACACGCGCCTACTACAAGTATGGTTTTCTCTTTTTACAAGATAAGAAAGGTTTTCTTATTTTCTTGCCGCCACGGCAACAAAAAATGGTCATGGCTCACTCCTGGATTTAGAGCGCACACAGCCGCAGAAGGGCGACCTCTTCTTCTTTCCACGGTGGTCCTTCCTCCCGTAGAGATAATCCTTGAGGAGCACCCGGGTGCGCTTGTCCGACACCTTGAGCCTTGTGTACTCGTGCTCTTCTTCCAGCTTCAGCAGCACGTACTGTATCTTCTGAAGCTCCAGCTCCAGCCTCGCCACGTTGTCCGACCCTTTCCGCACCTGCTCCAACATCTTCCTCTTGCTTGGAAAACCACCTTCCCGCTCCGCCTTCATGCTATCCGACAGCGCAGGGTAATTCTCAGCCTTCTTGGCCAACTTGCTGTTGAGGTTCATCTGCTCCAACACCAGCCCCTCCGTCTCGCGCAGCTGAGTGCTCACGCTCTCGTATTCCGAGTGCCCCTTGGCCGGGCCACCCATCTTCCGCTTCAGCTCCTCGATGCTCTCTTGGATGCTCGCCAGTCTCTGGCCATCAGAAGCGAGCCTCTCCACCACATTCTTGCCCCATAACTCGTCAGGCTCTGCTGAAGACAACATCTCGAGCTTGTTGATGATTCCCAGGTCTCTTCCCCTTAATAGCTCCGACGAAGGGTATTCGCTCTTCACCTCCTCAACCGCCTCTATGTCGTGCTCGTGCTCGTGCTCGCATGACGACGACTTGGCTGTTTGCTTCTTGCACGTCCTCTCTGCAGCCTCCCATAGCTGAAGCATCTCATCGTCCACCTCCGCGTTCGCACCATTGCCAACTCCAACTGGGTACGATGAAGCTTCTGTCCCGTATGCTGGATAGTAGGTTGATATTTCGTCAAGTTCAATATCCTTCATCATCTGGACTTGCTTCCCTTTGGAGCCCTCACCGTCTTTTTGCTTCTCCTTCTCAGAATATATTTCTGAGCCGCCTTTTGTTTTAAGCTCTTGGATTTCCATGTTTACTGCCATCATCTTTGCAGTGGAATTGGTCGACTCCTCATCTCGACGGCACTTGGAATTCGATATAACCACCCCAAGTGCTTCTATTCTTGACATTAACTGCTTTAACTCCAGAGTTCCACTGGCAAACCGATGAGACTTTGGGCCAATCTTGTCCTCTTGCATACAGGTTTCCTACCGTGACAAAGTGACACATGTATTGTGCATGAAATTAGTACAAATATCCAGCTACAAAATAAGATGACACGAGGATGTGCAGTAATGAAGATAAAATATGGATCTGCTTCATCTTTAACTGTGATTTTGTTTTTAGAATGCTTACTCAATGATGACTACTATACTAGTGCAGGAATAAGATGACATGCCACCATAGTAGTACACGATGCTTACACATCAAGGATTAACGACCGATTAGTGTTATAGCGGTGCAGGAATGACATGAAAATAACATTGGGAGCCAATGCCTACTAGCCTAATAATCAAGGATGAATGAATATTACCTCTTTGCATTCTGTGCTGTAGGGTTTTGACAGAGAAAGAGCATCTTCCTCCAGCAAACTGATATGATTAGACAAAGATCCGATGAGTGCTAGCTGCATGCTCAGTTCGGCATTCAGTTCTGCATTTTCTTCCTGCATCTCGATTACATTTTTCTGCAGAGCCTCAATATGGGCATCTCGCATGGAGATTTTATTTAATATTATTTCTTTTTGCACGATTGCACTAATTTCAATAGCCTTGGCTTCCATCATAAACTGTAGTGCCATTTCTTTGTAGGCTGCGACACTCACAGAAGAGGCTACTGTGTCACCTATCAGCAGGAGAGATTCTCTTTCATGTTCCTCAACCTCTTCCGACATGAGCTCATGTGCAGAAATCAAACTCTGCTCCTTCCTTTTTAGAATCCCAGCATCCATTTCAAGAGTTTCATTTTCTTGGCGAAGTAGTAAAATTTCACCATCCTTGGTAGTGCCCTCCTCGGTCAGGATCACGATTTTCTTCTCAAGTTCTCCTTTCACCACTTTAGCACCTTCAATGGCAACCTGAAGCACCCCAACAACTCCACATAATTCCCGGTTCTTTGCTTGCATGAGCTGAACATTCTCTTCTGCTTCCAGTAGCTCATCATCCTTCTGCATCAACTGCGCCATGCAACTCTCAAGTTCAACAGCCAATTCCTGGGAGATACTTTTCCCCGTGTTCAAGTCAAACTCTAAGAGGATAAGCCGAGTCATGAGAACTTCTGTCAAGTAGACTAAATATTTCTTGAGGTAATTGTTTTCTGATTCAAACAATATAACTCTTGCACTCAGCACTTTGACTTCATTATCAAGCTCACCCTTAACTAAACTCAGCAACGCCATCTCATCGGTAAGAGATACCAATGCAGATGCTACCTCATTATTATGGCCTCTCAAGAACAAAGACAGGTGCTCAAGCATCATGCATTCTCTAAGAGCAGTACCGTTCTCGTCCTCCAAGGCATTGTATTTCTCAATCAAAGACTGGTGTTCCTTAGACAAAGACTCGTTTTTCTCAGCCATGTCAGTAATTTTATCTTGCGAAGCCTCGTGGGACTCTGCCAAACAAGATAGCTTCTCGTGTAAAACTAATGCTTCAATCTTCTGCAGCTGATCCCTTTCACTGTTATTTTGTAGCTCTTGCCTAAGCTGGTCATTAGATTCCAAAAGTTGGCAATTTTTAATTTGCAAAGAAATCAATTCTGTTGCTTCTCTCTCTACGTCTTCCTCAAGGGCACACTTCTGCAAGTGCAGATCTCTGAACTCCGTTCCTAGTTGCAACATGACAGTTGAGAGGACTGAGAGCTCAGTGTACATGAGAGTATTATCATCTTCAATTTCCTCTTTATGTTTCAGAATACTAGAGGTTTCATCTGAAACATACTGTAGCAAAATTTCGTCCTGGGCTATCTCAGCAGGTCCTAAATCCCTGTCGATGTTAAGGACCTTCATGTGGTGTGAAATCCCTTCTCTTAGTCTCCCACTAAGCTTTAGCAATGTTTTCCTCTCCGATTCATGGTATCTAGCTTTATCCTCCAGCTGTGATATTAAAATCTTCGCAGCATGATTTTCAAACGCATACTTTTGACATTTGTTTAAAAGAGCCACATTCTCGTCTTTCGCATAAACCAAACTACTCTCCAAGGCCACCACACTAATAGAAGCTCCCATGCTTTTTTGCTCTTCCTCCTGAAGCCTCTCGTCCATATCATGGATTTTTTCATGGAGAGAAGAAATCTGCTTCTCTAGGCTGTTTGCATGCATTTCATGTGACTTCACAGCATTTTCACACTCTTTATTAATTGTTCTCAACAGACCCTTCAGTTTCCTTACTTGATCATATACAAGATCCTTCTCTCTTGACAAAGATGTGTGCTTGTCTTGAAGATCAGAACGCTTACTTTCCAGGGCTTTTGCGACCACTGTAATGTTCTGTAGCTGAAATGAAAAAGGCACTCTCTGTAGTTACGAACAAGAACTAATTTCAATAAAAAGAATATTAATAAGAACATCTTATCAAGACTACCATGGATATTCATCAATATCAATTTCCACTACAAAATAAAACAAAAAGTTGAATTTGTAGTGTTGGTTAAAAAAATTACCTGAGAGAACAAGTTGTTTTTTTCTGCAGAAAGAGCTGAGTTATCTGCAAGCTGAGCCTGGCATGTTTTTTCAGAATCTTTCAATTTTATTCTCATGTCTTCAAACTCAGCTTTCAGACCACATAATGACATCTCTAATGCGGAATTCTTCTCTGAAATAACAGCGAAACTTTTACCAAGGGTGTCTAGCTCTGATAGAAGAGCATCCTTTTCAAAAACACAAGTGGAAATCTCATCGTTCAAAGAGCTTTCTGAAGACTCCAACACTTCTATCTTCTCCCTCAGTCCTTCAATTTCAGCATTTGCATCCGAAACTGAGTTCTCCAACACAGAATATTCTTCAGATAGTTTCTCCATCTCTTGAAGCTTTTCTGAGAGAAGCGCCTTTTCAATCAAATTCTTTGCATACACCTCCTTCAGTTTTAAGTTTGTAATCTGCAATTCCTCTATCAACAACTGGTTTGCTGCTGCGCTGTCTTTTAGAGCATTCATCTCATAAGCCAGAGCATGGTGTATCCCATCAAGATTTTCCTTCTCCTCTCTTTGACGAACAAAGTCTCTCCGAATAGCCTCCTTTTCACCTATATGTGAACCCACTTCAGCCTCAAGTCTCACATTCAACTCCTTTAATGCACCCAATTCACAATGCAGGTCTTTTATTATAAGCTCAGCAGAAAGATTCTGTTCACGGAGGATATGGATATCTTTCGTATGCTTGTTTACAATGTTCTCAAGATCCATCTTAATATTCTCCACCTCACTTAATTTCCCGGTCAGCTCCTCAATGTGCATGGCCAACTTGTTCACTTCATCCTGAGATTTAGAGTGAAGATCCGTCACTAAGAGGAGAGCTGCTTCACATTCAATACGCTTCTTGCTTTCACCATCTAGGCTCGTTTGGAGTTCAGCTTGCAGTTGTGAGAGTTCAGATTCCAGATCGGATACTCTCATTGAGGACTCCTGGTTCTTAAGAAGGGTTGCATCTTTTTCGGTGTTCAGAAGTAAGATGGTGCTCTTGAGTTCAGATGACAAGTTCTCCAACTCATTCGATTTGCCATTCAGCATCTCAATCTCTCGATGCAGCCTACTCACTTCTTCCTGAGACTGAGAATACATATTCTCCATTGACCTGAGAGACGTTTCAGCTTGCACCCTCTTCCCAGCTTCGTCTTTCAAAGCCAACTCCAGACTATTGACGCTTTCACTCATCTGTCCGATTTCTAGCTCCAGTAACTGCATTTTCTGTTCAGACTTCTCCAGTTTCAACTTTGTCTCCGAGAGTTGTGACTCCAAATCAGATACTTTCTCCAGAGACTGATGCTGTTGAAGTAGTGATGCATCCATCTCAGAGTTCAGACCTAAAATGGTTTTCTTCAATTCTGTTGATGTATTCTCCAGATTTAACTTTTCATTTTCCAACTCACTTAGCTTTTTTATTGTCGTGTCAAGATCTTGTGTCAGCCTTCTCACTTCTTCCTCCAACTTGGAATGCAGACTCTCTGACATGAGAAGAGCTGCTTCAGTTTGTGTTCGCCTATCGCTTTCATTTTGTAGCTGGCCGTGAATACTGTGAATTTCCTCTCTCTTCCGTTCCACATCTTTCATCAGGATATGCACCTTATTTTCGTTAACCTCCAGCTCTGACTGTGTATTCATTAGCTGAGATTCCAGAACAGAAACCCTTTCCACAGACTGCTGGTGTTGAAGTAGAGCTCCATCCTTCTCAGCGCTTAGCTGTGACATGGTGCCCCTAATGCTCTGGATTTCATTTCGAAGTTCACTCCTTGAATCCGTCAGTGAATTTATCTCACCACGGAGTTGTTGTATAAGCAGTTCGGAAGAGTGATTTTGTTCAGTAAGGCTCCCGACTTCCATCTTCATCTCACAAACAGCGCTCTCCAGGTGCATCTTGCTCTGCATGAGCTCATCTATATGTTCGTTTGCCATCTTGATCTCTATAGTCAACCTTTGAACTTCTTCCTTAGATTGAGCACCCTCCTTTCCCTTGGAAAGAAGAGCACTTTCAGCATGCATGCGCTTTTCATGTTCCTCCTGAAAGCTTGAGTGGAGATTTTCCAATTCCTTAAGCTTTTGATCAAGCTCTTGTTGCTGTAACTTCACCTTTTGATCCAAAGCCTCAAGCTCAGACTGTATCATACTATTGTGTGATTCAGCACTATTTAGCTTTTGAACTTCCAAAGCCATTTCATCAGTTAGCTTCTTGAGGTCACCCTGTGCCTTAGAGAGCTCAGACTCCAAAGCAGATAAACGCTCAATGGACTGGTCATACTGCAGAATAGATGTATCTTTCACAGAATTCAACTGAGAAGAGGTATCCTTCTGATTTTGGATCTCAGTTTCAGCTTTCTTTGCCCGCTCTGATTCCAACAACATCTGTAGTTTCAGATTCTGGTTCTCAGCTAATAGCCTCGAAATCTCTTCTTGCATATTTAATATTCCATTGCTGCTATCCTCTTTCCCTTTAACTTCTGGGCTTTCAAAATTTAGGCCTTTCCGTGCTTTTCCATCAAAAACAGCACGAGGGGCATTTTCACCACCGAGTGACAAATCATTGGACTGCTTCAGACTTTTTCGGTTTGACAATGCACTGGTTTCCTGAGAGTGTGAACTATTCCTCTTGGAGTTATGATCATCTGATTCATATGTTGGACGGGAGAATGTAGGCATCTCTGGAGTATGTGGTTCCACTTCTTGGCCAGCAGAAGATGGTGACTCATCCATTGATGGCATCTGATTTGGGAATACTTCAGAAATTGTTCTGTGAGCCTGTCTAAGTGCCCCGGTGGCTTGATCATACCTTTCTGCTAATGCACGGTATGCTCGATAAAACTCCTCCACTTGTTTCATCAACTCTGGGCGTTTCTTGTAGTACATCTCCGCTCTCCTTGCAAAAGAATCAGCATCTTCATTGATAAGCTTGATCATGGCTTTAACCTTCGTGTCCATATCTGTTGCACAATATGAGATTAGTTTTGGTCATGAACCATAGTATATAAATAAAAACAGGGGCCTAATTCAATCACTGCAATAAAATGTTCTCGTACAATTTTTCAATTATTCAAAGCGTAGAGAGATATAAACCAACAATGACTTTGCTATATGACTACCGAACAGAACATTAGGTTTGGAACTATGAAAAATTCAGTTCAACTCCCACCAAGAAACAGCAAAATGGGAATTGGGATACCTATGAAGAATACCACATGAAACATTTCCAGATGAGAAGGAGCTTAAACTGGCTAAGATGAGAAGGAGCTTAAACTTCTCCAGAAAACATTTCACATATACTACGAAGTAGTAGTCTTTTAGGAAAAAGGAACATTTCATATTAAAGCAGAACCGATGGGCGTATATGCAATCAATAGTTCAAAGCCTAGCATCCAATTACTTTGAGGAAAATATGAAGATGACACAGGTCACACTATCATAGAAGATCATATCAGGTTCATCAATCAAAACTCTGAGAGAAATTAAAACGCTAGAAGAGACATCATGTGCCTCATGGCAGCTAGAAACACCTGATGATTTTATTTTAAATACTCAGATCAACTAAAGGACTACGGGTGGCTTGTGTACACACCAACCACGAGCATTGAAAATGTAATGTGTAACTGAGAGAACCTAGTAACGTCGTCTTGCTAAATTTGATCAGCAAATATCCAAAGAATACCGATGATAACTTCATTTGGTAGTTAAACAGAGCAAAAGGCTCACCGCTGAGATTTTCTTGGAGCCATTTGGAGTTCTTGGGGCTGATATGGCTAACCCACAACCATGAGTACTGCCTTGAGTCATGAGCAGACACAACCGCCATTGATGCGAGAAGCAAGATGCCACTCTGAACCAGTAAGTAATACCTCACTTCCTCGGTAGAATGCAATATATTACTCCAAATTATGAAAATGCCACAGTTTCCCCACTATTCTGGATGGGGCAGCAAAGAATTATCTGATGCATCTGGAAAGGATTGAGGAACTTCCGGTGAAATGTTTAGCTGTTTTTACCTGGACAATTGGAGAGAAACGGCACAGGTAAAATAAACTAAGCATGCTGCATACAGAAATGAGCAACATAATTGTACAGCTCTCCATGGCCCATGCGATGTATTAGTACTTACAGGTGTGAGGTCTGCGATTGACTGGAAGAACACAAAGATAAATGAATAGTTCTCACCACGCTAAAACTGGAAGAAAGAAGAAGACAAAACGTGTTAGGTAATTGATTGGGGGAGAGAGAATTCTGCATAATCACGCAATTAGACTAGCCAACGACCTTATTTTCTCTTTTTGTAAACAAGAAAAACAGAAGAGTCAGTAGAGTCAGAAAGAAATCTCACCAAGAATTGAAGTGGGAACGAAAAAGGAACTCCAAAACCAAAATCAAGCCAGGAGAAAAAATTCGCACGGAAAAAGAACCGCGATGCTACAGCAGCAACCTCTGCAAGCAGATCTCGCACGAAACAGACAATCGAACAAATAAAAGGGACGGACGGAATACATAAATAAATCACATGATACACAGCGGCGAGGATTGCCAATTATACTGTTCTTAACACCAGCAGGCAAGAAAGAGAAACCACCAACCAACTACCCGTCAACACCAAAAATTCCGCGGCAACGACGAGTCGCCGAGCATCCAAAGGCAGCAAGGAAGATGGATCCTCGAAGCGTACCACACAATAAAGAAAACAACTACAGGGTAATGATCGCAGGACGGGAGAGAAAGAATCGAAGATCCAATCTTGCCGCAGAGAAGAAAAACATACGAGGTGGAGTGGGTCGACTCTCTGAGGAGAGGATGCCGAGATTCCCCACCGAAGCTGCCTCCTTTCAACCTCCATGTTCTCACCCCATTCTTCTCAGTTTAGGTTCCTGTCGGGAGTCTGGACGCTTGCCAGTGTGGTGCCAAGAAGAAAATCACAGCAGGAGGAGGAGGAGGAGGAGGAGGGGAGGCGGCGGTAGGTCCCAACGAACGAAATGAAAAACAGTGGGAGTAGGAGAGATTTCAGTGTTTTGGTTACTTGCCTAATAATGCACCGTGCTCTTTTTTTTTAGAATATAATAGTGCACCGTGCTGGAGTAGGAGTGATTCTTTGGGGGAGAAATTCAGGCCGTCATAATCGGGATTAGACCATTTTGGGGGCAGGTCTGAAATTTGTGTGTGGGCTTGATTTGAATTTTGCAAGAGATGTACGCATTTTTTTTTTTAGGACAACGCTAGGCACTTGACGATTGACGCCACACTCATGTCCGATCGCATCCCGAGTGTAGGTTGTTTGTCTATCAACGGTTGGATCAGACCTCTACTTTTGTTTCCCTTGCGTCATTTTTCCCCCAAATCACACCAGCGCGCACGGGAGGGAGAACGATGGCGTTTTCGCAGAGAGAGAGAGAGAAAGAGAGAGATGCCGACCCTCCTCCCTGTCATGGACGCGCGAGGCCTCGTCATGGACGGTGCTTGCAGCCTCCACCGAAGCACACCCCATAGATGTTTGTATCCCTCCCATCGCCGCCTTCATTTGCATCTCTTGTTGTGGACGAGTCGCTGCCCTGACATCGCCGCCTCGTAGCATCGGCTGGCAGCGGTTGCACCTCGTTGCCCCATGGTTGGTTGCAGCACCGGGGTGTGCCTCCCACCGTCAGCGCTCGTCGCACGGGTGCACGTCACTCGCACTACCGCCGTCTCCTGGTCGTTACTTTGTCCATCGCCATTGTAGCAAAATCAGTTCATTGGTTGCAGTAAAATAGTCCAACGGTCCTAGCTTCTATAATTGCCGGTTGCAGCCATCTCAGGCACTATCGTTCTCTGTGATAGCCCATGGCACCACAGTTTGACACGGTAGCGCCACTCCAGCCGATTGTAGCAAACGATACGTCTGGTCCCAGCACTACGCCTCACCGGCCGCAGCGTCTGCGCATCATGGGCGTCGTCATCGCATCATCGTGCCTCACCAATTCCAGCCCCGCCACGCAAGCCTTTTGGTTTCGCATGTTCCAACTTTTGAATTCGTCGGTCGTAGCATTTTCGTCCATCGGGAGTAGCTTCTCATCGTAGGCTCCAACTTGATTTCACCAATAGTAGGTTTCCACATCGCCGGTTACAGGTTTTGATTTCTCCGGTTGCAATGTTTTCCCCCGTCAATAGTCGTTTTTGTTTGGCTACGCTAGATGTATCGGATGCAATATAAAATTTTCCTACTCGCGGATCAAATAGGAACATGCCATCGGAGATGGATCACAGATCATTACCATTAGATGCACAATGCCGTGCAACGAAAGTAGAGTTGGAGAAGCGCATCCCTAGAGTCGTCTCCTCCTTGTCGATCTCCCATTTGTAAGATCGGATCCCACGAATAGGCTTGCCAGAGTGGGCGAGTGCACCGCCTCTAACAGTACTAGATGACCCGTTACGCCAATTGGCGCAGAAACCAACTGCAACCCGGAAGCTAAGAGAACCATTTGAAATATAAAATGAAAGTTAAATGACTATTTGAACGATGTTCCTTGCGAATCGTCTAGAAGCAATTATGTTTGTAATGCGTCTGTATCTACCCTGTTTATTTAACAATGTCAGACAACAACGATTATCGTTTCCCATGTCCTTCTTTGGCAAGAGCAACCCAGCAAACGAGGACTAACATGCGGGTCAGCGAGGGGCTTGGTTGGTCGTCTTTGTCTATGCACGTTCATGGCAGCGTCCTGCATGCTCATGCACCACACGAAGAGTTTACCTGGGCTTTGCCAGCCGAATCCTTACCAATTAGGATCCTGGCCGACTAGCTCCCGCGGGCCACTTTCCCGTGTTGTACAGAGGAGCAAAGAATAATCTATGAACAACATGCATGTTTCCCCGAATTCTATGCAAATGATTACGCTCACACTATGTTTGCACCGCCGATTGCTCGAGAAGTGCGACATTGCAAGACTGTTTACACTACCAAATGCTTGACCACCTACGTTTGTAATGTCGCATGGTCCATACGACGGGGCAAACATGCTCCGTGATTGATTATCATTTTTAGATAAAGGAAAAGACAACCATCATAGCATCTGAAGTAGTTAATTTTTCATGAGTCTAGTTAGGTATAGGAGTTTAATTAAGCAGGAAGTGTAAGTTACAAATACTTAGGTGTAAGTAAAAGTTGCTCCCAAGGATAAGAAAGCTCCCCCATAAAAAAAGAAAAAAAGAAAGTTGGCTAGGTGGTGCTTAGGCCTAAGTGCTTTTAAAAGGTACTTAACATACAGTGGCTAACAACCAGAATTTGAGGAGAGTACGACTAAGGATCTACAAGACACAATGTAGTCGATGAACAAGAAAAGCCCTTCGGTGCTTTCGTAGAGTATGAGCATAACAATGACAAGAATTTCCAAATGTGGTCGGATTGCCATCACAGCCGATCACCTATTAGTGAGAATGGGTGTTGGAGCTCCAGCGCAAGCAAAGAGAAGGCATCACAACGGACGTGATCGGACTCCAAATACACAAATTGTAGCAGGACATTCAAAGAAAAGAACACAATGCCATTGCAATGATTCTATCACAAATGTCACAAAAATTATAAGGTTCAAATTGAAATATTACAAGGCTCAGATTCAAACATTATAAGGTTCAAACTCATATTACAAATACTTTCTCCAATTCAATAATTCTGGAAAGGGATCAACCACTCACAAGTCATGTATGGACTGGACATTAACACTTCTGATTAAGTTGATACATGTCGTTTCAAAATGAAATTCAGTTCTATAGAACCTTTGTCATTCAGCTATAGACGCTTGCACTGATCAACAAACCATTTATCTAGGCATACTAAATTTACGCCAAACCTCATCACCTTGAGCACACTTGCGTTCGGAACAAAGAACTTGGCGAATGTAATCTCGGGTGTGGTGCCTTGGTAGTTGTTCAAAGTAATTTATGTGAGGTGAAGATTAAGATATTCAATGGGATTGTTATACCGCGACTTTTTCACTTTCAGGCCTTTTTCTATCTGTAAAAGAAGAGCACATGTTAATTATAATGGCTACAACAACAAAAAAGACACATGTGAGTGCGTGAGAAAATTTTAGTATGCTTAGATGCAGTTTTGAAAACTACATTTGTCATGTAAACTTGGGAAAAAGAACCAAAAAACTGAACTCCATTGTGGTTAACATTTAATAAGAACCGAGCTTCACCTTGATGCATAGCTTCTCCATGATGGAAAGTATCTAAGGAATCCAACAACTTCAGCCAGATTGGGGCCGATAGGTTCTAGTTCTAAGAACTTCACTGTGCGCAGAGAAGAAGTCAAGCTTGTGGGAATCATTTTCTGGATGACAAACGAACACACATCAATAAAAATAGCAAAAAAATGTGAGTTTCAAGAAAAATGAGAAGGAGAAAACGGTTGTACCTGAACAATTATGGATCCAATAACAAGTTCGGAGATCGGCAGACGAGTAGCCCAACACTGTCAATTTTGGCGTGTCAATGACCCTGATTGTTGTGGGGCCTTTGAATCAAGTACAAGCAATCTCTCAAGGAAAGGCGCATCCTCAATGACCATATCATGAAACACCTCAAGTGGTTTTTTATCAAGTGTTCTCTTGTTCTATCGGCAAGACACATAAATTGTTCGGAGTTCGTCAAGACAATGTGGAGGCTATTGAACCCATGGATCCCCTTAAGGCGAAGATTCTCGAGCACAGTACAGCCGCCGAGCAGCCGCTGCATGGACTCCTTTGAGAGGCCAACATCAAAGAGCTCGAGCTGCTAGAATTAAGGGAGAAGAAGATCAGGCACGCCATTAATCTCAGAGAAATAGCAGTACGTGAAATTGGCGCGACATGGTGTGGATGCAAGGTAGAGCGCGGACGATGGCAGCGACGACATCGGTTGTCCCCATGCGGAACTAAGCTCCTCAAGCTGATCTAGTGCGAGGGATCCACTCATCAAACTTGGCTTCGACCTTGTAGTTGGAATGGAAGATGTCGATGGCAAGGTGTCTGGCTGGCCCAGGGTACGTGACGAGGATATTTGGCCATGCGTTTGAGATCCCTATCGCAGAGCTCGTGGTTGATGATGAGGTTGAGGGGGATGGAGCGCCAGAGGGGGCGCCATCACCGGGAGAGGACGGTTGTCCGCACCCCAAATTTGCTGGGGAGGAGGGAGATGATGACGAGCAACATCTTGTGGGGGAGGCTGCTGATGAAGTCCAGGCTCGCCGAAGGCTCTTGCGGTTCTGGATCGACCCACATGCACTTGTTGGTCACCTCGTCCTCCATCTCAATCGCCGACATATGCAACTCTGCAGTCTCCTTGGCGGCAACACTTTCTGGGTGTGTGATACATCTCCAATGTATCTATCATTTATGAAGTATGCATGCCATGTTTACGGTAATTTTATATGGTTTTGGTGCACTTTTATATTATTTTCATAGACTAGTAAATGTGCACGTGCAACGCACGTATCCTACTAAACTACACTAAAAACATGAACATCGTATTGTGTTTTTATCTGAACATTTAAATGCGTGTCACGCCCAATGATTTCAATATAATAATTTATTTTAGATTAAGTCATAGGTCTTGTTTGACCGGTGAAAGACTTCCATTGTTGAAATGTTGTGATCCCAAAATTTCAAAAACAAAATGAAAAAAACTCGCGCATGTAACACACGACCGATATACATGTCATCACTTAAAATTAACGATCATATAAATGTATTGTGATTGTTACTTATTACAAAAATACTTAAAAATAACAACTAAGCAACTTTATCAATCATTAGTTGATGATGATCCTTTCTATAAGGTCCATCTTTTGATGCGATCTATAATGCTTCGTTCTAAGACTGGGATATTGTTTGGAACTTCATTCTCTTCATACTTCAAAATATGAAGCAAAAATCGCTTCATCAGTTCAAAACCATCCTACATATGCATTATATAACATTGTTATTAAAAAATATGCGTAACGTGTGTAGAAATGAGCATGGTGCCAATAATTACCTTGGGTACTGAAAAATGTAGCGTCCAATCGTGCCATGAGTGCATTAAATTGAAAATCCAATAACCAGGGGCTGCATGTATGAAATGTTACATGCGAATTGAATGAATCAATTAAGATTGTGATGTATTGACAAGATTCTTATCCGTATGAGTTTGTGGAAATAGCAGAAACTTTGCCTCCCCATATCAAAATGTCGTGCTTGAAGGCAGGGTTTGTAGCAACTGATTGCCGCTAATATAAAAATATTAATGATGACTAAACCACACAGTCATATCGGACATGCTCGATAAAAAAAGAATTGAACAACTTTGCCGCTAATATAAATCAAATGACCAAAAGGGCTATCAATAAAATAATTGAATTTATGAATGCATATTTTTTTATTATAAATCAAATTAACAAAAGGGCTAACAACAACAAAAGAATTTGTCAACGTATAATTTTTTGAGAGGAATTCATATAATTATTACTTCCCCAAATGGGATGTCGACCATGGATATAAAAAATAAAACAAAAGAGACACGCCGATGATCCATTTGGTCAATGATATGTTTAATCTGGGGGCGTAATTAACCAAAGAAAAAAATCTTGGTGAAGTAATTAGGCCACACAAAAGCAACCGGAGGTTGGATTGCAAAAGAAAAAAAGCAACCAGAGGAACACTAATAAGGAGCAGCAGGTGGAAAGTAAAATAATAGAAAGAGCAGCCGGTGAAAGGTATCCCAGTCCCTCACGACACACTAATGAGGAGCGGTTGGCTTTCTCCAGTGATGTGTGCAGTGAGACTCATCACTTTGCTTTCTCCGCCAGCCGCCTCCTCTGCTGCTCTGCAGCACGCCGCATCCTCTCCTGCGATGTCGCCCTACCACCATGGCCTCACCCCATCTCCTCCTATCCCCACCACGGCGATGCCCCGTCGGCCCTTATCCCCACCACGGCCTCAGGCCGCTGCCTCCTCTCACCACCGCGGCCTTGCCTCGCCACCAACCCCGCGGCTCTTCCCCAGATCGACCCTGTCGCTGCCATCCTACTGCCCCAAAGTATATAAAGATGCGAGGTGCTGGACACGATGCAGGCGCAGGCATCTCGAATTGGACCGAGATCCAGTGCGTCGACGTGCCCGCCGTAATCATCGCCCCCTGTTCTTGGCTCACACAGTTGCTCCGGGAAGGAGTTCGCAGCTGGCGTATGTGCTCGGTTGCTGAAGGTATGCTAATCGATTAGATGTTGTTAATGCACCTACCGTTATCAGTGGGGATTTAGTCGGGTGACATTTTTGAGGCAACCATGCTGTGATAAAGCTAATTGATTTGTGGATTTGAATTCTGGGTGGCTTAATTTGTGACTATCAGCTAGCTATAATTAATGTTGAGTCATTGCTTTTTGTGGTAGTTGCTTGATTTGAGTGGTATTCTCACTTTGTAATGTCGCATTATTACAGGCACTAAGTAACAGAAAGTTCTAGGGTCACAATCAAGTTGGTATATATATATATGTATTGTTTGTATCAGAAATACATGTGACTTTGCATATGAATTTGACATCTAAACTTTGCTGATGCTTATGCCATTGTATGCACAACAGGCGCCTTCGCCACATTGTCATTCATTTGTGAGATGTTTCTCTTTCTTTATGTTGGCATGCATGATATAGAGTAGTGGACGATTGTTAGTGAAGCACATATAGGTAAGCTATCTATCTGGTTCTTTCCATGTGTGTAGTAAGATAGTTGTTGTTCAAATCCAGAAATTGTAACGTTTTCTATACTCTATGCAGCCCAATGAAATGTATGGCCTTGAGCTCCATTATTTAGGCCAGATCTCATGAGAGGTGTTGTGTCTATTGCATTGGCATACAATAAGGTAAAGAATTGCATTGGCACATCAAATCTGTTGATCAAATATGCTTCAGGAATGCTATGCAGTGAAAAAATAAACATAATAGCATACCAAAATACCCTGTTAAGCATAAATGCTCTGAGTTATATTAGGAGGCGTACCCATCCGTCTCAAGACTGCTCTTAATATATTCTTCTCTTTTCCATGTTGTAACACTTAGATCAGTCCACTTATTGGATTTTAATTCCATGTGCTCGGATGCATATTTGAATAAATTCTCCGGTCCTTCTAGCTATTGTACCAACAAATGAAAAAAGTATAAGCATGACATGCGAGAAATAAGAAAAAAAATGCTTCTTATGCAAAGATGGGGCAGTAGGACTAACTACTAACCGTATCAGTGAGGTCCTTGCGATTCATTGATGGGCCTAGCGAGTCGAGCACTTGAACACATAGTTTTCTGGCATTTATAACACATAGGTAGCAGTGAACGTCGTCCATGTTTATTGGAATGAATATCTGAAGAAAATGATTATTTTAGTTGTACTCCTATGTAGACGAATCGGTCGTTCTCGCTAAAATTCATAGAAATATGTAGAAAACTAAGACTAACCATATCATTTTTAAAATATTCTTTGGCTCTATTTAATACCCATACTGGTGCAGCATCCATGTCATCTGAGGGTAGATAGCCACCGATCTTTATCATTTTAGAGATGCATGCATTCTCTAAGAACACACTTCCACCTGACCTTACCTATAGATGCTCCATAGCAGTCATGCAATTTATATACGTATTTATGACCTACAATTAAAAGTATAAACCAAGCAGTAGTGAATTAAAGCACCATTACATTTTTCCACAGGATTGTGTCCACACGACGGCTTGAAATCTGGTATGTATCATTTTTGTGTAGCCAATCGCAATCTTCATCAGCTACAGAAATATTGAGTGACTATCAATTAGGAAATCAAAGATTGGATATCATGTGTTTGATGTAGCTGGCATCACCTGTACTGGATTGAGTTTGTTCTCCGGTTGTTGGGACAACTGTAGATTTGGCTCGGCGCCGTTTCTCACGTAGGCTCTGTAATATCCCTTATTCATGTTGCTCATACCGGGCATTTTCCCTCTCCCTCTTAAGTGCTTGTTTTTCTTTCTGTAGAATAAGTGTGAATTATGTACATTAGACAATGCAATATGAGAAGAAATTGTTTTTCCTCTGTACGATCTAAGTGTCAATTATGTATCATAGATAATATGAGGAACAATTGATTACCATATGACATGCTGCATTTGTAGGCTTGAAGTGGTGGTCGTAACCCAGTTAGTTGGAAGGACTCAATGGCAGACTCGACATTGTTGACATTTACGGGTGTTCTTAATGAATTTGGACCATGAAGTGGAGTCTGATTAGTCATTACGACATCAACATGTATACCTACATCACAAATGTATGTACTGTGTCAGTTTTGTTGACACGGAAAGGAAGCTATTATGTTTGTCAAGAGAAACATCACCTTCCGCAGCCGTTGTGTACCCACGCTGGGTAACAACAGATGGTGCACTGGGCCTCTCCACAGTGTCTAAATCTGCCCAAACGAACTGATCATTAATATGACTTTACTTGTTATTCATGAATGTATCATAAAGAACAAAGAAAATAGAGAAACTAGGCGACATGGACACGGGTGGCTTAGATGGAGTGTTGTTTCCATTGAGAATAGCCGATGTAGCTTTCTTACGATCCCTTGCCTCCTGTCTTCTTTTTAATATTGTATTCCTGTTTAGTGCATACCTCTCCCTTTCTCTTTGTCTCTTCAATTTTTTGGATCTGTTTTTTGACCTGTGAGGGAATGAAATATTCAGGATTTACAAGGTCGAAGTAGTATTTACCTAAATTGCCGCTGTTTGTCAAGTCCTGAAAGGGAGTACATACCCCACTACGCTGAGAGGATGTGTGACGCCCCCGATTTAATCGTACACTAATCATACACGCAAACGTGTACGATCAAGATCAGGGACTCACGGGAAGATATCACAACACAACTCTACAAATAAAATAAGTCATACAAGCATCATATTACAAGCCAGGGGCCTCGAAGGCTCGAATACAAGAGCTCGATCAAAGACGAGTCAACGGAAGCAACAATATCTGAGTATAGACATAAGTTAAACAAGATTGCCTTAAGAAGGCTAGCACAAACTGGGATACAGATCGAAAGAGGCGCATGCCTCCTTCCTGGGATCCTCCTAACTACTCCTGGTCGTCGTCAGCGGGCATCACGTAGTAGTAGGCAACTCCGGGGTAGTAGGGGTCGTCGTCGACGGTGGCGTCTGGATCCTGGGCTCCAACATCTGGTTGCGACAACCAGAAAGAAGGAAAAGGGGGAAAAGGGGGAGAAAGCAACCGTGAGTACTCATCCAAAGTACTCGCAAGCAAGGAGCTACACTACATATGTATGCATTGGTATCAACTGGAATAAGGCTATCATAGGTGGACTGAACTGCAGAATGCCGGAATAAGAGGGGATAGCTAGTCCTTTCGATGACTACGCTTCTGGCAGCCTCCGTCTTGCAGCATGTAGAAGAGAGTAGACTGAAGTCCTCCAAGTAGCATCGCATAGCATAACCCTAACCGCTGATCCTCCCCTCGTCGCCCTGTGAGAGAGCGATCACCGGTTGTATCTGGCACTTGGAAGGATGTGTTTTATAAGGTATCCGGTTCTAGTTGTCATAAGGTCAAGGTACAACTCCAAGTCGTCCTGTTACCGAAGATCACGGCTATTCGAATAGATTAACTTCCCTGCAGGGGTGCACCACATTCCCCAACACGCTCGATCCCATTTGGCCGGACACACTTTCCTGGGTCATACCCGGCCTCGGAAGATCAACACGTCGCAGCCCCACCTAGGCACAACAGAGAGGTCAGCACGCCGGTCTAAACCTATGCGCACAGGGGTCTGGGCCCATTGCCCTTAGCACACCTGCACGTTGCGTACGCGGCCGAAAGCAGACCTAGCCTAGTGGCGTTCCAGTCCAATCCGGCGCGCGCCACTCAGTCGCTGACGTCACAAAGGCTTCGGCTGATACCACGATGCCAGGATACCCATAACTACTCCCGCGTAGATGGTTAGTGCGTATAGACCAAATGGCCAGACTCAGATCAAATACCCAGATCTCGTTAAGCGTGTTAAGTATCCGCGAACGCCGACCAGGGCCAGGCCCACCTCTCTCCTAGGTGGTCGGAACCTGCCCTGCCGCTCCGCCTCAAAGATCCACTCGCGGGTGCTCCTCAAGCCGACCCGTCTTTAGTCACCACCTGTATCATGTATAAAGTATATAGTATATACCCGTGATCAACTCCCGAGTGATCACGGCCCGATAGTATAGCATGGCAGACGGACAAGGATGTAGGGCCACTGATGATAAACTGGCATCCTATACTAAGCATTAGGATTGCAGGTAAAGGTAACAACAGTAATAGCAAGGACAGGCTATGCATCAGTATAGGATTAACGGGAAGCAGTAACATGCTATGCTACTCTAATGCAAGCAGTATAGAGAAGAGTAGGCGATATCTGGTGATCAAAGGGGGGGCTTGCCTGGTTGCTCTGGCAAGAGAGAGTGGTCTCAACTCCGTAGTCGTACTGGGTAGCAGCGGCGTCGGTCCCGGTGTCTAGCGAGAGAAGAGGGGGGAGAAACAATAAATATTTAAGCAAACAGATGCATAGCGATGCATGACATGACAAGTATCGGTGCTAGGGGTGCCCTATCGCGGTATGAGGTGATACCGGTGAAGGGGGGAAACATCCGGGAAAGTATCCCCGGTGTTTCGCGTTTTCGAACAGATGAACCGAAGGGAAAAAGTTACGTGTTTGCTATGCCAGGGATGCGTGGCGGACAAACGGACTGTGTATCCGGATTCATCTCGTTGTTCTGAGCAACTTTCATATACAAAGTATTTTCATCCGAATTACAGATTATTTTATATTAATTTTTAAAGTTTTAAATGGTTTTCTAATTTACTGAATCTAATTTAAATAAAAATAATAATAATACATACTAACTGTTGTGGGTACACATAGAAGTGTACCCAAGGGGTGTAATGTGTGGCTGACAATGGGCCAGGATCAAAGTCAACAGTATCCAATCAACAGTTGACTCAGTCAGCGTTGACTGGTCAACATGGTCAAACGGTCCCGCATGTCATGGAGTAATTATCTGGACAGATTTATTAATCTAGTCATTATAGTAGCGGGGCCTAGTGCCATTGATACAGTAGGCTAACTACACTAAAATTATGTCCTGACTAATTAAATCCTAAGGCAATTAAGTAGGCCAGCCGCACATGCCAAGGCATAGTCCTGCCTCACACACATGTGTACGCACATGGTGGCCATGGCCATGGCACAAGAGGCGTACGGGAGTGGCTAAGAGATGCATGAGTGGCCAGGGGCTCACACGGAGCAGCAAGCAAAAAGCAGTAGCAGTCAATTGAGCAGCAGCGACGGAGGCAACATAGCAAGAAGAAAGCAGCCGGCGGCAAGCAGTAGCATTAGAGAGCAGCAGCAGCAACATGTAGCAGCGGCGGCAGCAGTGCGAGGCTTCAGCAGAGAGCAGCAGCACTACCAGCGGCTGCACACAGGGGAGAGCGGACGGGCGCGGCCAGCATGCTGGCCGGGCGTAGCGGGCGCGCACGCGCACGCGCGTGGCACGACCAGTGTGTGGGGTTGGGCGCCCACGCGAGCAGAGCTCCGGCCGCAGCCACGGCGGAGCATCGGACGCGGTGGAACCAGCGGCTAAAGGACGGGAACGAGAAGGGGGGCAAGGGGAAAATGACGGCAAGCTCACAGCGTTGACGAGCAGCTCGGTGAAGCCGAAGAAGGTCGAGGGCGAGTGAATCGAGCGGATCTTCGTGGCCGCCATGGCAGATGAAGAAGACACGACGTCGACGGGGCAGCTTCCCGGGCTCGATCCGGTGGCTCCGGCGACGAAGGCGAAGGCGGAGGTGCTCCTGGAAATGCTAACCCAGCGCGGCGATGACGGGGAGCACGGGAACGGCGGGGGTCATGGCGACGACGGCTGCGGTTGCGGGCGGGATAGACGAGGGAGAGAGCGAGGGGGGATGCGTATCTAGGGTTTGTCCGTGGGGTGAGGGGTGGCCTTATCCACCGCCGGGGCACGCGGGATGGCCGCACGTGGCTGGGGGAACGGCCATGGCCGCGGGATGGCCGCCACGCCCTCCCCATCTCCTGTAGCGCTAGGTGAGAGATGAGGGGAGGTGGGCTGGATGTCCCAGCCCCTCTTGGGCCTCCCATCTTTCTCTTTCTTTTCTTCCTTTCACTTCTTTAAACCTTTTTGTTTTTTTTCTTTTCTTTTAAAGCTACTGCTATGTGTTAAGTTGGGTCACCAAATGGATTTTGTAAAATAAGAAACTTGGCTCATAATTTGTATTGCAATTTGGACACTTCCACAAAAATTTTGGGGTTATTACGAAAGGTTTAAAATCATGTTTGAATCTAAATGGTCCATTATTAAGCTGTTGGTCCACTTCACAAATTACTAGAGATTAACCGGTGAGTCAAATAATGCTGGCTTCAACGTGACAATGACTCAGCGATTATTTGCAATATTATTAACATTTTTGCTTTACTGATTGAAGAAACAATTTATTTGACTTTATTTTAGATTTTGAATTTGAACTCGATTTGGCTCAAAGTGAGGTTTAGCAAACTAATTGCAATGACATGGCACCATTACTGAGTGATTACTGTAGCTCAACTACCGGGGTGTTACAGGATGCCATATTGTCTTCTCACTACATCTATTTGTGAAACACTTCTTCAACCTTTCCGTCAATTTGTGAGTCAAACAATGAACAATTCTACATGAAGAACTTAGTTTGTCATGCAGATCATGATTGTCCTATAAGTATCAAATTTCACACTACAAATTACAAATTTGTCAGATTAAAAGAGATATTTCCTTTGCCTTATGTCTGATGTCTGATTGCAAATTCAAATGATCTAACCTGTGCAGTGGCAGGGGCGGAATTACTACTATGGCGTGGGCCACCGGAGGTAGGGCAGCACGCCGGGTCGAGGATGGCCACCGGGTCGATGATGGCGTGGAGATCAGGGACGAGGACGGCGAGGCGAGACGGAGGTTTCATTCAGATGACACGGCCACCGGGTCAACGACGGCGTGGAGATTAGGGGCGAGGCCAAGGTTTCGTTCAGACGGCACGGTCGCCGGGTTGATGATGGCGCGAAGACCAGGGGCGAGGATGGCGGAGCGAGGCCGAGGTTCCGTTCAGATGGCACGGCCACCGGGATGAGGATGTCGCAGACCCCAAGGGCGAGGCGAGGTTCATGGCGTGGTGGCGGCGTTGATTGTGGAGGTATTGTTTAGTTTCCAGGAGGTGCCATCGTTGGGCTGTGTAGCATCCCGGACGAAGGAGTCTGCCGACAGAACATTTGTTTTCAACCGTCGATCTGATTGTAGTATGGTGATGTAACGTGGGCAGTTGGATGGTATTATGTGGGTCTGATCAAACGTGGGGGGTTATCCCGTGTGCACTTTGTGGTGTGGCTTTAGGGGAAATCTTGTTTGCTCTTTTAATAGTAGTATGGATATAGACTAACCTATTAATCTAGCACCCAAAGCTAGCTCCTGTTTTTTTGCTATTTCTTTGTTTCACAAAAAACCATATCAAATGAAGTCCAAATGTAATAAAAATTACAGTGATTTTTTACGGACAAGAAGAGACCCAGGAAGCTTCGGGGAAGGACCGGAAGGTGCCTAGGACCCCCAAAAGCTCAAGGGGCGGGCCACCTGAGCTTGTGGGACCCTCGGTGTCGATACTAAAGCTAGCGGATCTCGGGTAGGGGGGCCTAGATGTGGATCTAGGAATGATGGGTAATAGGAGACAAGGGACAGGATGTTTACCCAGGGTTGGGCCCTCTCGAAGAGGTAAAACACTACATCCTGCTTTGATTATATTAATGATGGAGTATCAAGTACAAGATGATCTATCTCGAGATCGTATGTTGTGTTCTAAACCCTAATGCAGGTAATTGTGATTGTGTCTCTATGGACTAGACCCCATGGTTTATATAGGTACTGAGGGTATCTAGGGTTATGTGTGGTCATTTACCAACTAGGAATAAACAAGTCGACAGTTGGAGTAGTCCTTGCAGTACACGCCAAGTCTTCGGCGGTGTCCATCTTGATCATGCCTAGGTTCAAAGCTTCTGGAGTCCTTCCTTAATGAGATCAACGGGCCATAATCTCGGTCCATGCACTACGGACGAATTAGGTTGGCACCCCTAGTCTAGGACACCGTTAGTAGCCCCTGAATGAAGCCGAGGACATCAGATGCATCCTCAAACCAATGTCTCCGACCTTGAAATCTTCGGCTTAATAGGCGAGTTCTTTTCTCTAGATGGTTTTCATGTGAACCCTAGATCTTCTATGTTTAAATTAATTGTCGAGCTTCCTCTTAACGAGATTGCCCACCGACCACATGCTTTAAGGGCCATGCCTCGGCGCCCGGAATCTTGAAATAAATGAGCCTCGAAGGCCTGCCGCATAGGTGTGAACAATGCTCTTGCCTGGTAGCTTTTACCGAACCGTCACCACATACGGTGTTTTGAGCGAGCCATTTATTGAGACCCGAATCGTGCCTGAGGCAATTGATATGTCCATTTTGCATCATGCTTTTATATTGATATTTATTACATTATGGGATGTTATTACACATTATATCACAATCCTTTTGCCTTTTCTCTCTTATTTTATAAGGTTTACATGAAGAGGGAGAATGCCGGCAGCTTGAATTCTGGACTGAAAAAAGAGCAAATATTAGAGACCTATTCTGCACAACTCCAAAAGTCCTGAAACTTCACGGAGCATGTTTTTGGAATATATAAAAAATATTGGGCAAAGAAAGTACCAGAGGGGGGCCACCAGCCAGCCACAAGAGTGGAGGGCGCGCCCTACCCCCATTGGCGCGCCCCCCGTCCTTGTGGGCCCACTGGCAGGCCTCCGGTGCCCATCTTTGGCTATATGATGTGTTTTGACCTAGAAAAAAATCAGAAGGAAGCTTTCGGGACGAAGCGCCGCCTTCTCGGGGCGGAACCTGGGCAGAACCAATCTAGGGCTCTGGCGGAGCTGTTCTGCCGGGGAAACATCCCTCTGCGAGGGGGAAATCGAAGCCATCGTCATCACCAACGATCCTCTCATCGGAGGGGGTCAATCCCCATCAACATCTTCACTAGCACCATCTCCTCTCAAACCCTAGTTCATCTCTTGTATTCGATCTTGGTCCTACGTGTGGGTTGCTAGTAGTGTTGATTACTCCTTGTACTTGATGCTAGTTGGTTTATCCGGTGGAAGATTATATTTTCAGATCCTTAATGATAATTAATACTCCTCTGATCTTGATCATAAATATGTTTTGTGAGTAGTTACGTTTGTTCCCGAGGACATGGGAGAAGTCTTGTTATAAGTAATCACGTGAATTTGGTATTCGTTCGATATTTTGATGAGATGTATGTTGTCTCTTCTCTAGTGGTGTTATGTGAACGTCGACTACATGATACTTCACCATTATTTGGGCCTAGGGGAAGGCATTGGGAAGTAATAAGTAGATGATGGGTTGCTAGAGTGACATAAGCTTAAACCCTAGTTTATGCGTTGCTTCGTAAGGGGCTGATTTGGATCCATATGTTTCATGCTATGGTTAGGTTTACCTTAATTCTTCTTTCATAGTTGCGGATGCTTGCGAGAGGGGTTAATCATAAGTGGGAGGCTTGTCCAAGAAATGGCAGTACCCAAGCACCGGTCTACCCACATATCAAATTATCAAAGTAACGAACGCGAATCATATGAGCATGATGAAAACTAACTTGACAACAATTCCCATGTGTCCTCGGGAGCGCTTTGCTTTATACAATAGTTCGTCCAAGCTTTTACTTTGCTACAAAAAGGATTGGGCCACCTTGCTGCACCTTAGTTACTTTATTTACTTGTTACCCATTATGATTTATCTTATCACAAAACTATCTGTTACCGATAATTTCAGTGCTTGCAGAGAATACCTTGCTGAAAACCACTTGTCATTTCCTTCTGCTCCTCGTTGGGTTCGACACTCTTACTTATCAAAAGGACTACGATAGATCCCCTATACTTGTGGGTCATCAAGACTCTTTTCTGGCGCCGTTGCCTGGGATTGAAGCGCCTTTGGTAAGTGGAATTTGGTAAGGAAACATTTATATAGTGTGCTGAAATTTATTGTCACTTGTTACTATGGAAAGTAATCCTTTGAGGGGCTTGTTCTGGGTAGCTTCACCTCGACCGGAAGAGCAAAGAGTTGCTCCTCAACCTACTGCACCTACAGAAAATATTTATTATGAAATTCCTCCGGGTATGATAGAGAAACTGCTAGCTAATCCTTATGTAGGAGATGGAACATTACATCCCGATATGCACCTAATCTATGTGGATGAAGTTTATGGATTATTTAAGCTTGCAGGTATGCCCGAGGATGTTGTCAAGAAGAAGGTCTTCCCTTTATCTTTGAAGGGAAATGCATTGACATGTTATAGGCTATTGGATGATATTGGATCATGGAACTACAACCGATTGAAATTGGAATTTCATCAGAACTTTTATCCTATGCATCTGGTTCATCGTGATCGGAATTATATATATAATTTTTGTCCTCATGAAGGAGAAAGTATCGCTCAAGCTTGGGGGAGGCTTAAGTCAATGTTATATTCATGCCCCAATCATGAGCTCTCAAGAGAAATTATTATTCAAAAATTTTATGCTCGGCTTTCTCATAATGATCGATCCATGCTCGATACTTCTTGTACTGGTTCTTTTATGAAGAAGACTATTAAATGCAAATGGGATTTATTGGAAAGAATTAAACGCAACTCTGAAGATTGGTAACTCGATGAAGGTAAAGAGTCAGGTATTGTCACACCCACAATGCGGCTATATCTCGCACGTGTCGGGGCACGACTTAGAGGCATAGCCGCATGGTAGGCTTGTCGCAAGAGGGGTAATCTTCACACATCCCATGTACTGAATAAGAAAGGGATAAAGAGTTGACTTACAATCGCCACTTCACACAAATACATGTTAAACATACATCATCCAGAATACAATCAAGGTCCGACTATGGAACCAAAATAAAAGAAGACAACCCCAAATGCTAGATCCCCGATCGTCCCAACTGGGCTCCACTACTGATCAACCGAAAAGACAAATAACAACGATCAAGATCTTCATCGAGCTCCCACTTGAGCTGGGTTGCGCCACCTACACGGGTATCATCGGCACCTGCAACTGTTTGGAAGTATCTGTGAGTCACGAGGACTCAACAATCTCACACCCGCGAGATCAAGACTATTTAAGCTTATGGGTAGGATAGGGTAATGAGGTGGAGCTGCAGCAAGCACTAAGCATATATGGTGGCTAACATACGCAAATGAGAGCGAGAAGAGAAGCAACGCAGCGGTCGAGAAGCTAGAAATGATCAAGAAGTGATCCTGAAACTACTTACGTTCAAGCATAACACAAGACCGTGTTCACTTCCCGGACTCTGCCGAGAAGAGACCATCACGGTTACACATGCAGTTGATGCATTTTAATTAAGTTAAGTGTCAAGTTCTCTACAATCGGATATTAACAAATTCCCATCTGCCACATAACCACGGGCACGACTCTCGAAAGTTTATACCCTACAGGGGTGTCCCAACTTAGCCCATCACAAGCTCTCACGGTCAACGAAGGATATTCCTTTCCCGGGAAGACCCGATCAGTCTCGGAATCCCGGTTACAAGACATTTCGACAATGCTAAAACAAGACCAGCAAGACCGCCCGAATGTTCCGACAAATCCCGATAGGAGCTGCACATATCTCGTTCTCAGGGCACACCAGATGGGCAAGACGTCGGGTTGGCATAGACCCTGGTTGCCCAGGGGGCGCCGGACATCGCCCAGTTCGGACCAACACTTTGAGAAGCACTGGCCCGGGGGGATTAAAATAAAGATGACCCTCGGGTTGGCCGACCCAAGGGAAGGGTAATAGGTTGTTAGGCAAATGTAAAACCAAGGTTGGGCCTTGCTAGAGGAGTTTTATTCAAAGCGAACTGTCAAGGGGTTCCCATAACACGCAACCGCGTAAAGAACGCAAAATCAAGGAACATAACACCGGTATGACGAAAACTAGGGCGGCAGGAGTGGAATAAAACACCAGGCATAGGGCCGAGCCTTCCACCCTTTACCAAGTATATAGATGCATTAATTAAATACGAGATATTGTGATATCCCAACATATCCATGTTCCAACATGGAACGAACTTCAACTTCACCTGCAACTAACAACGCTATAAGAGGGGCTGAGCAAAGCGGTAACTTAGCCAAACAACGGTTTGCTAGGAAAGGTGGGTTAGAGGCTTGACATGGCAATATGGGAGGCATGATATAACAAGTGGTAGGTAGCGCGACAAAGCGATAGAACGAACAACTAGCAAGCAAAGATAGAAGTGATTTCGAGGGTATGGTCATCTTGCCTGAGATCCCGCAAGGAAGAAGAACGAGTCCATGAAGAAGACAAACGGACGTAGTCGAATGAATCCTCACAACTCCGGAACGAAACCGAAGCTAACGTGAGAAGCAACCCAGAAAGAAGCAAACAACATGGTAAACAACCATCACATAAACATGGCATGATGCACAACCAAGTATGATGCATGTCCGGTTTAATGAGGCATGACATGGCAATATGCAACAAACAACACTACAAATTAAGTGGAGCTCAATATGCAACGAGTTGCATATTGACGGAACACCACATGACTTATTTAGTTCACTCTCGGTTAGGTACTCAACAATATTAAATGTTGGTTAACATGGCAAGAGGTGAAGCATAACAAAACTATATCATTTAAACAGTTTAAATGGGGCCGGAATAACAAACAACAATTCCGGAAAAACCTCATGTGCATATTTTAGATTTGGTACTTTTCTATCCTAAGGCATATTTTATAGTTGTTAAACATGCAAAGTAAGTACACCATGTTAAACTAGGCATTTTTCTACCCCATTTACATATAAAGATTATCTAAAACCGAGCTACAGTTAATTAGTTAATAAAGCATTTTAACATGGCAATAGGCAAATTATATGCAAACATCGTTTTAAACATTTTAACATGGATGAAAGTAACATATTATGAAACTAGATGAAATGCTAAGCAAGTTACATATATAATGTTTTTTTACAAAAGATGCATTATTCATGAGTTATTATATGCATGAAGTCTAGGGGTTTTTCTGCAAAACTGGTCTCTCTGGAATAAATAGCAAAATCACTGATAGAAAAAAACAGGAGCGGGCCGTAACTGAAACAGGGCACTGGGCGCTGGGTCTGCGGTGGCTCACCAAGGGCCAACATCAACTGGGCCGGCTCTGTGGGCTGCAGCTGGCAGTCTGGATGGAAGAAAGAGGTGGCGCTGGGCCTAGGCGAGGCCGGTCCAGGCGCAGTCAACGCCCTGGTTCCTTCGATGCAGGGAGGCAGGGAATCGAGCTCGTGCTCGTCAGAAGGCAGCGACGACGCAGGGGTGCGTTGGTCTCCGGCGAGCGGCGGGATGGCGCGACTCTGGCGTGGCATCAGAGAGGCTGGCAGGAGGCGGGACGGGCAGGACGATGCTGGCGGTAACGAGAAAAAGCAGGCGGGGCTGTAACACCCCGGATACAACTTTCCATATTTGTAACTCCGACTCTTGCCTTTTCCGGAGATGCGATATGATTTTCCTTCATGGTTGGATTTTTCCTTTGTTTTGCTTTTGTTCATGTCATGCATTTCATATCATGTCATCATGTGCATCGCATTTGCATACGTGTTCATCTCATGCATCCGAGCATTTTCCCCGTTGTCCATTTTGCAATCCGACACTCCTATGTCCTCCAGCGTTCCCCTCTTTTCTCTTTTCGTGAGCGGGTGATGAATATTCTCGGAATGGACCGAGATTTGCCAAGCGGCCTTGGTACACCACCGGTAGACCGCGTGTCAAGTTTCGTGCCATTTGGAGTCCGTTTGATACTCCAACGGTTAACCGGGGAACCGTAAAGGGCCTCGTATGTGTTGCAGCCCAACACCCCTCCAAGACGGCCCAAAAACCATCCAAACCCCCTCCATCCTCTCGGCCGTTCGATCACGATTGCGTGGCCGAAAACCGCACTCCATTTGAACACTCCAAACTCCTCCTACCTATAAATATGTGTCTCCCTCCGAAAATTCACGGTGCAAACCCTAGATCCACTCCTCCCCGCGCCACCGGACATGTCCGTCCGCCGTCGGACGCGTCCACCGCCGCCGCCACATCGCTTTGGCCAATCCGAGCATGGCACGTCAGCTCCGCCGTCTCCCGCACCCACTCAGGCGCCGCCACGTGTCCACCCGGTCTCTCCACCGCCGTGCGGCCCATCCGACCCGGATTGGGCCCGCGTGAGCCCAGATCTACGCGCCGCCACCAACCACCCCGCCCCCCGCGCCTCCTCACCGGCGTTCGCCGCCCTGTCGCTGGAACCTCGCGCCGGTCGGCCACCGGAGCCGTTGACCTCGCCGGAGTTGCGCAATCGCCCGGTTCTCCTCCTTGCTTCCGCGCCAGACCCCGTTTTCGCCGCGCCGCCCCGCCTCGACCCGCCGGCCTCCGCCCTCCTGCCTCGCGCCGCCCCTGCCGGTGACCTTCCTCGCCGGAGCTCCTTCAGGAAGCCGGCCATGGCCGCTGCTGGTCCTCAAGATCGTCCCTGTGCCACCGACCTCTTCGTTGCCCGGATCCGGGCTCCCCCCTGCTGGTTGGGTTCATTCCCGTCGTCCGTTGGTTGACCACACCACCGGAGCGCCGCCCCACCGCCGGCTGTCGCCACCCTCCGCCTGTGCCTCGTTCCTGCGCGCGAGGTCAATGGACCCAGCTAATTGAACCATGATGATGCCGAGTCCTCCACGAATCTTTTTCAAGATGGTGCGGCGACGACTATGACTACTGAGACCCTCAAGGACCAAGTTTTGGAGGCGAGCGACAAGGTGGCGAGCAAGGATGATGCTTCCATCTTAGGAGGCGAGAGTGATGATGTGCCATCTTCGGCCTACATCCACGACGACAACAACGAGATGGTTGAGCATGGGATTTTCCCTTCGACCACGACGACGTATGATGACTTGAGTGACTTTTGCCACCATATTGAGAGTGAGAGTGACTTCACCACTAGCCCCATATATGATGTGTTACCACAATTCCCATGTGAGGAGAGCCACAACCCCCACCACTTGAGTGAGATGAGTGACTCCACCATATGTGACTTTGAGTGCACCTATCTTGAGGGAGTGAGTGAACCACCACATAGAGAGACTGAGATAGTTGATAGGTCATGTGAGGCCACTTTCTACACTAACAACTTGACCTCTACCTCTATTGTGTCTTCTTATTTGGTGCTAGGTCCCATATATGATGACGCGCCGATTCGCGACGACTACGTCCTCCCTTTGGACAAGATGATGGCCATGGTGGAATATGATGCACCCCCCATGGTTGCATCAAGATGAAGATGACCACCATTTGGTCTTTTCCACCTCACCTACACCACTTGAGTGGAATGAACAAGGTAACATAGGTGAAGGTGATGCTCTAGTCCCACTAGTGGACATTCTTGACATTGATTGCTTGCATGATGTTGATCAACCTATTTCCATGCTTCATGCTAGTGTGACTTCCCCATGCGAGGATTTACCCATTTATGATGAGTATGATGATTGCCATGTGGAGTCTATTAGTTGTGATGCGATGTTACATAGGATTTCTTGTGCTAATTCTCTCAGCCACATCATGTTTGCCAATCCGCTTGACTTGTCATATGCTATGCATGAGATCAATCATATGTCATATTTGCAATCTCTACATAGTGACTATGCATATGCTATTAAAATAAACCCAATTTGCACATATGGCATAGATGACAAGCCTGTGGTTATTGGCATTTGTTTCTCTTGTGATGATATTGACATGCTACCTTTGCATCATTTATCTCATATGCCATGCCATAACCCCTAGCTTCGGATATGCATTGTTTTGGATGTTGTCCATTTTCTCCATATGATGTTTCCAATATTGCTCATGAGGATACCCCCATAGTTTCCTCATACATGTTAGGAGATTTTGATTCATCCTATCCATTGCATTATTCCAATACTTGTGTGCACAATATGTTCCCCATGAATAAACATGCTATTGATGTGCCATATACTTGCATTCTCACTTTGTGTCTCCATCGCGTTATACACAATAACTATTCTTTCATGATGGATGACATGTTCTTATACCATGCATCAAATTTATTTGAGCGATGCTTATCTTGTGCTAACTCTCACGTGCACATACACATCATGATGGATGATGTGTACATTTACCACACACACAATCTCTTTCATTTGTGTCTCTTTTGTGTAGGTACCCATGAATTCTTGTCAACCTCGCAATCCCATGAGTTGACAAAACGAGCTCTAGAGAGCAATGATGACTTGGGATCCCATGGATTGTTTTTCCCACCGCTCTCTTCACACAAAGACTTCACGCATTTCTTCTACATGACCCTCACTCGGCTATGGGTTATTGTCCATTACATATTCTATGCCCATCTTTCCATGTTCACTTTGCATGATATGCTCATTACTATACCTTTGCCATGAATTTGTGACCCATGCTTTGCATTACACATGATGATTGATTCTCATACTTGTATGTGTATTTGCAAGCTTGGTGGAGATATTGCTAGTTATTGTCATGTTTGCTTTGTACCCCATGCCTATGATGATACTTTCATCTTGCTTTGTGTTCGTGCTTGCGACATGTCATGTGCATTGCCTATGCCTATTATTTGCTCTCATGACATGATTGCCATGATTTACTCTAGTATGTTGCATCTTCGCACTACTAGCTTGCACGACTTGATTACTATGTTTGCTTACCTTGTTGCATCACCGATGACTCAAACTTTCTTGCTTCATGCAGTTGATGACAACCATCTACATGCTTTTCACATGATTATTATTGCTTCTTTTCATATATCTCCATATGTTGCCTCTCTCATGCTAGATGATTTTCCATGTATTGAGTGCAACTATGCCTTTAGTCTTGCTCATGGGATTGACCATTTGATTGGAGATTTTGACATTTTTCTTGTGAAGCATGCTTGTCTTGCCTCTTTGCACCATATACCTAGTTCCATGAATATAGCCATTATTGCATCATATTATTCATGCACTTGTGCTACTAATGGTTATGTGCAAGAGCGGAGAACCATCATGATGGATGATGTGTTTATCTACCATGCGCATACATTCTTTGTTTTCTTTTGTGCATGTGTAGGATACTTGGACCTTGTGTCGACTTCCGCTTCACATAAGTTGACCATTCGAGCTCTTGAGAGCGAGCCTCATACATTCCACCATGACTCGCTTCTCCAACACCTTTCCTACCACTTCGACATTGTGAAGAATGCACAAGGACACGCCTTCAAGGAATCACTAGACGGTGCGACATTGGAGAGTGCCCACTTCAAGCTTGAAGGTGATGACTACTTGGTGAACGTCCGCTTCTACACGGCGAAGCCATCTCTTTCCCATGGTGATTTGTTTTCGATCCGAGGCTGGATCTTCCCCAAGGGAGGGGAGATGATGCAGAGCATCCTATGGACATCACCATATCAAGAGTCTGTTCGGCGAGTGACACGTGCGACATCTACTTCACATACACAAAGGTGAATCATCTCCTTTACACGTGCTCATTTGACCCCTTCGAGGATGGTATACTACTTGACACCCCTCTTTTGTGCATGCATAGGTATTGTCGGAACACTATGGACGACGAGGAGGAGTGCAAGCACCAAGGAACAACTACACCATCCACGAGGGAAGTGTGGAAACAAAGACGGAAGAAGAGCTGCCAAAGAAGCTACAGTGAGCGGATGTCCGGCCCACACCGGACAACCGGCCAGCGAGCGAACGTCGGGCCTCCACCGGACGACCGGCGCCTGAAGCCCCAGCCGAGCTACAGTGGGCAGACGTCTGACACCACCGGACGACCGGTGACCGGACGACCGACCACCTCTGGAAATCCGGTACTTCAGCGACTGAACCAGAATGAGCGGAAGTCCGGCGACTACCGGACGTCCGGACGCCCATGAGCCACCGGACGACCTCTACACACCGAACGTCCTATACATGTCTGCGCACAGGATCGGGCCCGAGGCCCATGTATCCCTCTCCCACTTACCCCTTCATGGACCTAGACTATATATACTCCTCCACCTCCTCCTAGTTAGGGTTAGCAAATGTCATAGCTCATTGAGAGACAGAGCTTTGCTCATCCATACAGATCTACTCCATAAGAGAGCCCCTCTTCGGAGAAGATCAACGTTGGATTCAAGACCCCCTCTTAGGTGGCCCCCTTCAAGACCTCCTCATGGAGATGAACTTTACCTTGTATTTTTCCCTTTCTTGTTCATATAACTTGTGGATCTTGTGTGTTTGATTGTCTAGTGGATGTGTGATTGGACTTGTTCTTGAGTGTTTCCCCTTGTGTTTTATCTCCATTCTTCCCCGTGTTCTTTGTGTTCTTAGTTGGGATCCGCTCCTTTCGTGAAAGATCGGGCCACTAGGGTTCTACCCTACATCAGTACTTGTGGAGCACTTCACTTGATCGTCGAAGGGTACTTGATGTAGCTTGAGGTAGTCGTCCATCCTGCACTCCCATTTGTATTCATCGGGGTAAATAGTCCCAAAGAATGGAATCTCCTTGGTGATGTCGATGTCGTAGTAGCTTGAGGGAGTAGTGGACTTGAGCTCGTGGAGTAGGCAAAGATGCCGTACGTCTGAAGGCGAAGATGCCTTGAAGTCACTTGGTGAAGATGCCGAAGGTGTTGAAGAAGCCGTAGTCTCGAGGTCGAAGTCGTGGATCTGTGTAGCCCGTGCGCACGGGGTTGTTGGAGGCCGTGTGCACGGGGTCTCGTGTGCACGGGGGTCGAAGGCCCGTGTGCTGGGGGTTGGCAGAGCAACCAACGCGTGTCCTGAAGCTCGCTCTTCATGGTCATGTCGATGTCGATGCTTGTGTGTACTTGCCGGAGATGGTAGCTCGGGAGTCTTTGCACTTGAGCGTCTTCTCGAAGATGAGGAAGACCGCTTGCGGTTCTTGATGAGGTCCTTGAGCTCCTCCATTTGCTTGTCCATCTTGGCGTCGATGAAGTTCTTCATAGCATCAAACTCGTCGTCGTGGTTGTAGACCGGAGATGATGTGCTTTGCCTATCCATCAAAAGACTCGAGCAAAGGTGAGTAGGAAATGAGATAAACAATACCAAGCTACCTTTTCCCAAAGTTGAGGATGTATCTCGTATCACTCAATGTGAGATGAAAGAATAGTGGAATTAGTACCGGACTTGTTCACTCACACCTACAAGTAAAAGCTTATCGAGTGGCTTGGATAGGACAAGTGGCACAAATTTCATGCAAATTGAAGTCCAAGATATTGTAAATTTGAAATAAATCCAAAGGACTCAAAATTCAAAGCAAGTGATCACAAATATAGAGGAGGGCAATAAAGAAACACACACAGTTGGATAATGGGGCTTGTGCAACTATAGGGATGAGCAATACAAGATTGCCTAACGAAGACTAAGCTCGTGTTGCACAAACACTAGGAGAGCACTAGCTTGATTGCACACTTGGGCACGATTCACCACTTGGCACCAACCTATATGTATGCAAGCTAAATGTTTCCTATTCCATGTATCCTCATGCACAAGCATCTCTCTTCATGCTCAAGTCTTTGCTTATAAGCTTATGATCATCCTTTTCTTGCTTAAAAGCTTTTTTGACTTTCCTCTTCCTCTCCACTTTTCTTATTGAGCCTCAACCACACATATGAGATAGGTATCACAAGATATGCACATGAACAAGCAATTGCACAATATGATATATCTAATGATGCAACAATATGATATCGTATCACTATGATGCACAAGTTTTCGCGAAGCCCGGCAATACTCGGATAGCTAGTCTCAATAGGTATGAAGGTATGCCCAAAGATGGTGGGGCTATCAAGATATAATGGCAAGGAAGGAAAATTTTATGACGGAATGGATACCTTCGTCACACTTAACCTTTCACCAAGTCAGGTGTAACCGGCCTTGCTTCCGGTTGAAGATGGTCTCAAAGGATGGATGGTCGTCGTCGATGTGGAAGCTCGTGGTGGATGTAGTTGATGACCGATACAAGTCACAGGTGGTGGATGAAGATGTAACCGTCGCTAAGTAGCCAAAACACCTTAGGAGACTCAAATCACAACTCAACCAACCACAAATACCAAAGGAACCAAAATGGGTTAGTTTGCGAAGTTTTATGCGGTGGTGCGGAAGTTATGGTGGATGGCCTAAGCAAAAGATGCAAAAATGGACAAAATTTTATGGAGTCAAATGGTGGTAAAACCAAGATGAGCAGCTCGGGAACGTCGCTAGCTTTTCAACGAGCCAAATAACACCCAAATCAGAGTTCGGGAGTGGAAGTTATGGGTGAAAACATAAACTGGACGCGGCTAATTCTGGGAGGGCCGTGCGCAAGGGGTCCAAGGCCCGTGGACACGGGGTCCCGTGCGGACGGTACACGTACCGAGGGAACGGGGTCACCTGGGACTACGCGGGGGCCCGTGGGCACGAGGTTGGGAGCCCGTGGGCACGGGGTAGGCGGGAATTTCGCGATTTTCTTGTCAAAATCGAGGGGGAAAGAAAAATTGGGGTATGGGGACCCAATAGGAGTTAGATCAACTTGCTAGACACCAGATCCACGGATGGAAATAAACAAAAACTCACAAAAAATTTGGTATGGCTCTTTTTGTGGGGCATTTTCAAAATTGGGCAAGAACAAGCAAAATTAGGCTAGAAAACTAAGAAGGGGGCTCCAATTTCATGAGAAACCATGGATCTGCTACTAAGATGTTGTAGGGTGAAACCCTAAGTGGAGATCTTTCACGAATTGGAGGGGGAATCCCCAAGAACAAGATGAACACAAGAGGGAAAACAAGAGGGACACTCAACAACAAGTCCAATCACACATCCACTAGACCAACAAACACACAAGATCCACAGGGTACATGAACAATCAAAGGGAAACAAGATACATGGTAGAGTTCATCCCAAATCCTATGAAGGGGATGAGGGCTTGATGATCTAGATAGATCCTTCCCTAGATGGGGGCTTTATCCACTAGGGATCTTCTCTAATGGAGGTATTGTACTCCAATGGAGTCTTCTCTCTCAAGAGGAATCCCACAAGCAGAGGTACATGAGCTAAGCTCTAATATCTAGATCTATTCTTAGCTAAGTCCAAATGGAGGAGGGGAAGGAGTATATATAGTCCTAGGCAAAGAGAGGGATAAGTGGGGGAAAAATGGTAAAACAAGGGCAAAGCCCGCAACATCACACAGGGGTCCCCGTACGCACGGGGTAAGTGGAGCCCGTGCGCACGGGGTATCCAGAGACCTGACGCAAGAGCCCGTGCGCATGGGGTCCGTGAGGCCCGTGGACATGGTACACGCCTGTGCGCACTGGGTCTTCAGGACCGCCAGCCTGGGAGGCCCGTGGGCACGGTGATACCACTTGATAGAGGCGAGGGTCCCGATCTTTCGATGAGATGATAACTATCGATTTGGTGGAGACGACTTTCACGATCCGACTACAAACGTGCACGATGTTGCGCCTTAGCAATCGCTAAACCAATCTCCTGAGGTTACTGACGATGCCGGAAGCACGGTCAGCCTGACCACGAAGGTCTATTCCTGTAAGCAATCGAAGAACAAGTAAGAATATGATAAAGCAATCTGAATATTACCAATATATATGAAGTATTGATAATGGTGGGGATCCATAAGCGGTCTTCGTCTGGTCGTTGTATACAAACGAAGTACACGAAGTTGCAATGGCTAACTTTTAACTAAACAAATCCCAAGAAAAAAGCTACTAGATGGATCTACTTATATAGGAGCAAGGGGTGGCGGCCAAGGAGGTGGGAGGACGTCTCAAGGCAGCCTAAAACTAACCCTAGGTCGTACAAGGCTCATGGTCCCAAGTGGAGGTGATGCAACACCTTTGGGCTTGTAGTTTGACTCAGATTCTGCTACAACGTCAGATTGTTTCGTCCATAACTCAACGCTCCGGATGAATATAAAGGTGAATCAAATTGTGTTGGAAAGAGCACGGAATCTAATTTCAAACAAAAAAAAGAATCACCCAATTTGGAGTCCGTATGAAAAAGTTGTTGTCGTTTTGAGTCAGGTATGTCTGTGCAGTCCGAATCTGAATCCAGAACGTGAGAGACTTGGACTCTATCTTCTCTTGGCCCAAAAGTGACGTGAGAGGACTTTTTGAACAAAACCTAAACTTCTCCTTTCCCTTATATTTATATGTGGATTGTACAAATGTCCCATACACCTGCAATTAGACAAAACACAAAAGTGTGTGAAGTATTTTTGTTCTGGATAACATAAATAGATTATTGAATAGTTAGCACTAGAAATCACCTAAAAAATATGCATGTATGCAATATTTTTGGTCGTATCCAAGGTAGTCATGTCCTCATCACACGGGGTCGGTGGGGCCCATGCGCACGGGGTCGCCTGGGAGCTGCTGCCTTCTTCTTGGCACTTCCTTCTCCGCTTCCAAGCTTCCCATTGTGGATGGTGTAGATGTTCTCTTCTTCTTGGGCTCCTCCTCGATGAATGTGTAGCTCCTCTCACACCTATGCAGCCACATGAGAGAGGGGTCAAGTACTATACCATCCTCGAGAGGTACAAGTGGACACGTGTAAAGGAGATGATTCACCTTTGTATGTATGAAGTAGATGTCGCATGTGTCACTTGCCGAAAGAACTCTTGACGTGGTGATGTCCATAGGATACTCCGCATCACCTTTGTCTGGTCGTTGAACACAAACGAAGTACGCGAAAGTTGCAGCTATGGTGAACTTTAATCTAAACAAAACCCAAAGTCTAAACGATGCCCTAAGGGCTGTATATATGGAGGAGAGAGGAGGAATTTCGTGGCCCTTGGAGGAGGGGTCTGAAACCAACCCTAACTCTTGTTTCCCCACACATACGGACTCTAAAAATAGCCTATACTTATGTATTTCGAAAATACATGGGCTTGGCCCAATAATAAGGTGACACAACACCTAGAATAGCCTCTGGACGAAATTTATGAAGTGTCATCTTGTATATTTCATCCAAGGCTTCATGCACTCCTTATGGTGGCTTCAAAGTCCTGAATTCATCACTTGTAACAACATTCTTGATCCCCTTGCGCATGCCATCATGTTCATGCTTGGTCTTGCTCCCGGTGATCAAGTGAAGTGCGCCACAAGGAACTTCCACGACTACGCGTCCACATGGTGGCTTCACACACCTTCGGATACCTACGGCATGAGTTGGCCCAAGACGAAAAGAGCTTTGCGGCGAGAGTTCGTGCCTCCAACCTACACGGAACAACTTCAACGCCAATTGGAGAACACCATCCAAGGATCCAAGTCCATCGATGAGTACTTCAAGGAGATGAAGATTGCCTTGCGATGAGCCGGCGTGGACGACCCCATTTCGATGAAGTTCCACTTCATGATGGGATTGCACAACGACATCTCCAAGACGATCTTCCTCGAGAACTACAAGTCCCTCGACGACAACTACATTGGTGCTCTCAAGGCGGAACAAGAACTCATGAAGGCTGATAGAGGAGAAGGTGTCCCGTCTTTCGATGAGATGGTAGTTATCGTTTTGGAGGAAGTCGACTTTGATGATCCGACTACGAACGTGCGAGGACGTCGCGCCTTAGCAATCACTAAACCAACTCCGAGAGGTTATTGACCACACTAGAGCACAATCAACCTGACCATGAAGGTCTGTTTCCTTCAGGCAAACGAAGAACAAGCAAGAAACTAAGATTGCAATCTGGATATTGCGAATATAAGAGGAAAGCTTTATTGATCAAAGTGGGGTTCTGTGAGGCCTTTGTCTGGTTGTTGAACACAAACGAAGACACGAAGTTGCAGCTATGGAGAACTTTAATCTAAACAAAACCCCAAGGTCTAAACGATGCCCTAAGGGCTGTATATATGGAGGAGAGAGGGGGGATTTCGTGGCCCTTGTAGGAGGGGTCCGAAACCAACCCTAACTCTTGTTTCCCCACACATACGGACTCTAAAAATAGCCTATAATCAAGTATTTCGAAATTACATGGGCCTGGCCCAAAAATAAGGTGACGCAGCACCTAGAATAGCCTCTGGACGAAATTTATGAAGTGGCATCTTGTATATTTCGTCCAAGGCTTCATGCACTCATTATGGTGGCTTCGATGTCCTGGAATCATCACTTGTAACTCCGTTCTTGTTCCCCTTGCTCATGCCATCCATGCTTGAACTTGCTCCAGGGTTCATCTTTCTTGTCCAATCTAGGCCCTTCATTTGTAAGCAAAACCAATGTATCCAATTTAGGCAGCATCATATTCTCATGAACATTAGAGTCGTTGCCAAGAAACGAAAGTACCTGATAATTCAATTGGCGTGCGTGAGCTCTAGTAATTGGTCCAGTATGTATATCGGCAGTGGTTGTGGGTGTAACAATGGTATTGATGTCCTCATCATCCTCCCCTTCTTGCAATGAAGTCGTCCTCGACAAAAGCTCGTCTTCCTCACCCAAATAAGTCTTCAAATATGCAATGTTAAAAGTGGGACTAACCCCAAAATCTATAGGCAGCTCAAGTTTATATGTGATGTAGGGTAGAACCCTAATCGCCCGATCTTTCACGAAAGGAGTGGATCCCGCGATGAACACGAAGAACACAAGGAGGGAAACGAGGGAAAACATAAGGGGAAACACAAGAGGAACACTCAAACTAACAAGAACGGGTCACACATGTGCTAGATCCTCGAGTACAAAGGGCAAGATACACGATTCAAAGTTAACAATGGACAATACACGGTAACCGGTCTTCTCCATGAGGAGGTCTTGAGTTCTTCCCTAAAGAGGGGTCTTGAATCCGCTTGGGGGATCTTCTCCGGTGGAGTCTCGAATCTCCGAGGAGAAGGTAACCAAGTGGATGAGCAAAGCTCTCACACGAAATATGAGCTAATCCTTTTCTAACCCTAACTAGGAGGTGGCAGAGGTCTATTTACAGTCTTAGTGCAAATGGGGGGCAAAGTGAAGGGGTACTGTAACACCCCGGATGTAACTTTTCCTATTTGTACTCCAACTCTTGCCGTTTCCGGTGTTAAGTTATATTTATTTCCTCGGGTTCGGGTTTTTGTCTCCGTGTGTTGTTGTCGTTGTCATGCATCTCATATCATGTCATCATGTGCATTGCATTTGCATACGTGTTCGTCTCATGCATTTGAACATTTTCCCCGTTGTCCGTTTTGCATTCCGGCGCTTCGTTCTCCTCCGGTGGTCATTTCTAGCTTTCTTTCGTGTGTGGGGATTAAACATTTCCGGATTGGACCGAAACTTGCCAAGCGGCCTTGGTTTACTACCGGTAGACCGCCTGTCAAGTTTCGCATCATTTGGACTTCGTTTGATACTCCAACGGTTAACCGAGGGACCGAAAAGGCCTCATGTGTGTTGCAGCCCAACACCCCTCCAATTTGGCCCAAAACCCACCTAACTCTGCTCCATCATCTAGAGCGTTCGATCACGATCGCGTGGCCGAAAACCGCACCTCATTTGGACTCTCCTATCTCCCTCTATGCCTATTTAAACACCCCCCGAAATCCGGATCCCTTCTCTCCCCGAAACCCTAGAAATCGCCCCCGCCGTCACCAGACACGTCCGGCCGCCGCCGGACGAAATCACCACTGCCGCCCACGCCAATCAGGCGCTGCCACGTGGGCGTGCGCCCACATCCCCGCCGCCTCGCTCCTCGCTGGCTCGCCAGGCCCGGGGCGGGCCCTCTCCCTCCGCCGCCGCCCGGCTCCCTCTCCTGCCGCCGCCGCCTCCCCGAGCCGCCTCCACCGGATCCGGCCGCCGCAGGCCATTGCCGGCCGGCGCCCGAAGCTCCTCGCCGGCCCGCCGCCTCCGCCTGCCGGCGCCACCACCAGCCGCCGCCACCGCGCCCTGCGCCGCCGCCCCCGGCCACCGGCGTCCGTGCCCGCCGGCCGCCGCCGTCCGGCCTCCCCCTCGTCACCGGCAACCTCCTCCTCTCCGGCAGCTACAGTTCCTCGTCGGAGTTCCTCGATTTCCGTGCGCGAGATCTAGATCCAAAAAACCCTAGAGGTTGATTTTTTTTGTCCAAGTCCCGAAATTCTCAGTCCAAGTGCTCATGTTCGCGGCTCCGTAACTTTGCATCCGTAGCTCCGATTCATGCATATAGCATATCAAAATGTTCATCTCAGAGAGTACATCATTTCATTCCATTGTATCATTTTCATTTGAGCTCATCTTGATGCCCGATATGCTGTTAGAAGAGGGCTACTTGAGTTAATTGTCAGAGCTGTTACTCCGTTTAGCACTTTTGTCATTTTTGCCATGATTATTGTGTGCATGATATGCCCGTCTGCTCTACATATGTTTTGTTAAGGGTTTTGTAATCTTTCCAGAGGTGCAACCCATGTATTTTTAGGATGTGTGTGGTGACTTGTGCAAGCTTGCAAAGTGGTGCACTTGCTAATTCTGTTTTCAGGGACTTAGTAATTTCACTAAGTCCTGGAGCTGTTCATCTCATGATGCCATATGTTCATGTTGTTTCCTAGTGATCCATGCCTCTTTTGAGGATGATCAGTAAGGGAGTTTTGTTAATCTTGTAGTTCTCTATCCATCCATGTCTTTGTTTGCAATTATGGAGCACCCTAGCTTGAGTCAATCGAGCTCTACTTTTGCTACTTTGTGAATCTGGGCAGATTGTCAACTTGTTTGCAATTTTGCCGGTGATGTTGTAGTTGATCCGTGCATGCTATGCTTTTGTTATTGCCATTCCTAGCTTGCATTTTATGCCTTCTTGATGTATGTATGCTTGTCTTGCCATGACTTGCTCTGTAGTGAGTGCATCGAGCTCGTAAACATGCCTACTTGAGGTATATTTCAGCATGTGTCAGTTTTCACTAAGTCTGAAAACTGTTTATGTTTTTGCTATGTTCACATGCTTGCAATTGTATTTTCTGATCCCTTTTGGCTCAAGGTCACTAAGGGACTTTTGTTAAGCTCTTTGAGTAGCTCCATTCCATGCTTTACTTTGCCATGTTGAGGTCCTGTAGCATATAGTTTTGTTGCTCCGAAGAGGGCTACTTGATCTGAAATTCCAGACAAGTGTTAATTTCACTAAGTCTGAGATCTGTTTGCCATTTGCATTTTGCCATGTTTGTTTGAACCTGTTAATGGATGAATTGGCCATAGCTCAGTGCTAGACTTTTGTTAAGAATCTTGTGTGCATCCCTTCCATGTATTTTGTTGTCATGTTTGGGTGCTGTAGCATGTTCATCTCATTGCATTTAGATGCCTACTTGCTGTAAATCGCAGACCGGTGTCATTTTGAATCGCTTGCCATTTCCAAACCGTAACTCCGATTCCGGCGTTCTTTATATCTTTTTCAAGCGATTTCATCTCATCTTTCCAGTGGCACACTTGGAATTCCAAGTTGAGGCCAGGTTCATGCATTTCCTGTCATATCTTGCATTTTGCACCCCGCATCGCATCCCGCATAGCATATCATCTTTGCATCATGTTGTTTGAGTTTGCACGTGGTTGATTGTATCCTTGTTGCTTGTTTGTCTTGTTTGGGTAGATCCGGGAGACGAGTTTGCTAACGAGGAGCCCTTTGAGTTTGCTTTCGAGGATTCAGTCAACTCTGACAACTGCGCAGGCAAGATGACCATACCCTCGAAATCACTACTATCTTTGCTATGCTAGTTTGCTCGCTCTTTTGCTATGCCATTGCTACGATGCCTACCACTTGCTTGCAAGCCTCCCAAATTGCCATGTCAAACCTCTAACCCACCATGTCCTAGCAAACCGTTGATTGGCTATGTTACCGCTTTCCTCAGCCCCTCTTATAGCGTTGCTAGTTGCAGGTGAAGATTGGAGGCCGTTCCTTGTTGGAACATTTATTTACTTGTTGGGATATCATTATATTACTTTGTTATCTTAATGCATCTATATACTTGGTAAAGGGTGGAAGGCTCGGCCTCTCGCCTAGTGTTTTGTTCCACTCTTGCCGCCCTAGTTTCCGTCATATCGGTGTTATGTTCCCGGATTTTGCGTTCCTTACGCGGTTGGGTTATAATGGGAACCCCTTGACAGTCCGCCTTGAATAAAACTTCTCCAGCAATGCCCAACCTTGGTTTTACCAATTGCCACCTAGCCTTTTCCCTTGGGTTTCGCGGACTCAAGGGTCATCTTATTTTTAACCCCCCCGGGCCAGTGCTCCTCTGAGTGTTGGTCCAACCTAGAGCACCGTGCGGGGCCGTCCCTTGGCAACTTGGGTTACGTTGGCTCCCGTACGCTTAGCTTATCCGGTGTGCCCTGAGAACGAGATATGTGCAGCTCCTATCGGGATTTGTCGGCACAACGGGTGGTGTTGCTGGACTTGTTTTACCATTGTCGAAGTTGTCTTGAATTACCGAGATACCGAGTCTGATCGGAACATCTTGGGAGGAGGTCTATTCCTTCGTTAACCGTGAGAGCTTGTCATGGGCTAAGTTGGGACTCCCATGCAGGGATTGAACTTTCGAAAGCCATGCCCGCGGTTATGGGCAGATGGGAATTTGTTAATGTCCGGTTGTAGATAACTTGAACCTTAATTAATTAAAATGAATCAACTGAGTGTGTTACCGTGACGGCCTCTTCTCGACGGAGTCCGGGAAGTGGACACGGTGCTGGAGTAATGTTTGCACAGGTTGTTCTCTAGTTTCTCGCTCGCGCTTTGCCTCCTCTTCTCGCTCTCTTTTGCGAATAAGTTAGCCACCATATTTTCTAGTCGCTTGCTGCAGCTCCACCTATATTTACCTTGCCTTACCTACAAGCTTAAATAGTCTTGATCGCGAGGGTGCGAGATTGCTGAGTCCCTGTGGCTCACAGATTACTATTTCACCAGATGCAGGGCCTGATGATTCCGCTCCAGGAGACGCGTATGAGCTCAAGTGGGAGTTCGACGAGGACTCTCAACGTTACTATGTTTCTTTTCCCGATGATCAGTAGTGGTGCCCAGTTGGGGGTGAACGGGACCATTGTCGCATGTTGGGTTCTCTTTTATTTTGGCGCCGTAGTCGAGCCATGAGTGTTTGGATGATGTAATGTTATTTATGTACTTGATTGACGTGGCGAGTGTAAGCCAACTATGTTATCTCCCCTTTATTATTTATATTACATGGGATGTTGTGAAGATTGCCTAACTTGCGACATATGCCTTCAATGCGATTATGTCTCTAAGTCGTGCCTCGACACGTGGGAGCTATAGTCGCATCGAGGGTGTTACAGGTACATGGGCCTCATCCCGCAACTAGACATAGCCAGGGGCTGGACGTCCGTTGGAGATCGGACGTCCGGTGGCTCAGGGGTGGCCGAACATCCGCTGGCTGCCGGTCGTCCGCTCATTCTGGCTCGGATGCTGGTGTAGCAGATTTCCGGTGGCCGCCGGTCGTTTGATCGCCGGACGTCCGATCGCCAACGTCCGTTGGCGCCGGTCGTCCGCTCGTTTGGCTCGGGTGCAGGGGCACCGGTTGTCCAGTCCTGGCCGGACGTCCACTCGCTAGGGCTCGGCTGTTGCTTCAGGCTCCGGACGTCCGGTCCCGGCCGGTCGTCCGGTGGCTGGGATTCCTTCCGCAACCCTTCTTCTTCTCCATCTTCACGTCCATCTTCCTCCTCTTCTTCTCCTTGCTCTTAGCTTCTCCAGGATACCTAAGGTATGCACAAAGTGTCCGTATGAGGTAGTAGCCATGTCTCGTGTACATCAAAGTGGAAATGTGAGAGGAGAGATGTCACCTCAGTTTCAAGAGCTCTTGCACGTGCTCATGTCATGGGTCCGCTAGGCACTTGGTGAGACGATGGTAGGTCCATGGGGATGACCTTGGGATGCCCCGCATCATCTCCCCTCCCTTGGGGAAGATCCGTCCTTGGATCAAATTCTTCATCACCATGGTAGGGAGAGAGATCTTTGATGTTGAAGATCTCGCTCATGGAGTACTTATTGCGAGGAATGTCGATCTTGTAGGCGTTGTCGTTGTAGCGTGCAAGCACCTTGAAGGGTCCATCCCCTTGTGGTCGAAGCTTAGACTTGCGTTCTTGTGGAAAGCGGTCCTTGCGAAGGTGTAGCCACACGAGATCACCAATGTTGAAGACCATGGGGTGCTTGTTGATGTTGAGCTTGGTCGCAAGTCGTTGTACTTGGCGCTCGATAGCATGTCTTGTATCTTCATGCACCTTCTTGATATGAGTCACACGTGCACTTGCGTCCAAATTGATGCGCTCTTGGAGTGGTAGAGGGAGAATGTCCAATGGTGACAAAGGGTTGAATCCGTAGACGACCTCGAAGGGGGACTTGTCGGTTGTTGAGTGTCTTGCTCGGTTGTAGGTGAACTCGGCGATAGGTAGGCACTCCTCCCACTCCTTGCTGTTCTTCTTGATGAGTACTCGAAGTAGAGAGGAGAGTGTGCGGTTGGTAACTTCCATTTGGCCATCGGTTTGTGGATGATACACCGTGGAGAAGAGTAGCTTGATTCCGACCTTGGCGCATAGGGTCTTCCAAAAGTAGCTAAGGAACTTGACGTCGCGGTCTGAGACGATAGTCTTTGGCACTCCAGGTAGACGCAATATTTCCCTACAAAAGAGATTAGCAACATGTGAAGCATCGTCTATCTTGCTGCAAGGAATGAAATGTGCCATTTTTGAGAAATGGTCCACAACGACAAATACCGAATCCTTCCCATTTCTAGTCCTAGGCAAACCAAGTACATAGTCCATGCTAATGTCTTCCCATGGTTGATATTGAATTGGTAGAGGCATATAAAGGCCATGGGATTGAGCTTTGGACTTAGCTTTGCAGCATGTAGAGCATCGGTTGGTGAAGGGCTGACGTCGCGAAACATCTTGGGCCAAAAGTAGTTCTTCGAGAGCGTGGTGAACGTCTTGTCTCGTCCAAAATGTCACATTAAGCCACCTCCATGAGATTCCTGCAAAAGCATCAAACGAAGAGAAGACTCGGGGATGCAAAGTTTGTTAGCTCTCATAAGATATCCATCCTTGATGTAATACCGTTCCCAAGAGGTGTGCGTCAAACACTTGGCATAAGGAGTAGCGAACGTAGGATCATGCTCATACAAGTCTTTTATATGCTCAAAACCAATGACACCCAACTCAAGTTGAGTAACAAGCATGCATATGCGGGAAAGGGCATCCGCCACAATGTTTTCTTTACCTTTTATGTACTTGATGACATAAGGAAAAGATTCAATAAATTCACTCCATTTAGCACGACGCTTGTTCAACTTGGTTTTGCCCTTAAGATACTTGAGCGTTTCATGATCGGTATGAATGATAAACTCACGAGGGCGAAGATAGTGTTCCCATTCATGCAAAACGTGGACTAAAACATATAGCTCTTTGTCATAGATGGGGTAATTGAGTTGCGCCGGAGAGATTCTCACTAAAGTAAGCTATGGGGCGCTTCTCTTGCGTTAACACACCTCCTATGCCATTACCACTAGCATCGCAATGAATCTCAAAGGGTTTGTCAAAGTTGGATAAAGCAAGCACGGGAGCATGAGTAAGCAAATTCTTAAGCTCCTTGAAAGTGGTATCTTGGGATGGTCCCCAAACAAAATGCACATTTTTCTTGCTCAAAGCATGCAAAGGCGAAGCAATGGTGCTAAAATCTTTCACAAAGCGACGATAGAAACACGCAAGGCCAAGAAATCTATGCACTTGTTGCAAATTGGTTGGTTGTGGCCAAGTCTTAATAGCATTGATCTTGGACTCATCAACATGAACACCCTTATAAGAAACAACAAAACCCAAGAAAACGAGCTTGTCAACGCCACAAAGGCATTTTTTCCATATTAGCATAGAGATGCTCTTTGCGAAGAGTTTGCAAAACGGTTCAGACATGGGTGACATGCTCTTTGAGAGACTTGCTAAAAACAAGTATATCATCGAAGTAGACCACAACAAAGACACCAATGTAAGGGCGAAAGACATGGTTCATAAGACGCATAAAAGTACCCGGTGCTTCCGATAGACCCATAGGCATGACTAACCACTCATACAAGACAAACTTGGTTTTGAAAGCGGTTTTCCATTCATCACCCTCTTGTATGCAGATTTGATAGTAACCACTATTAAGATCAATTTTGGAAAATATAGTGGCACCACTATGTTCATCAAGCATATCGTCAAGGCATGAATGGGATACCTATAACGAACGGTGATAGGATTGATAGGTATACAATCGGAGCACATGCGAAAGCTACCGTCTCGTTTTGGCACAAGAATGACCGGGACGGCACAAGGGCTCAAACTTTCACGCACATGTCCATGGTCTATGAGATGCTTTACTTGCCTTTGTATTTCTTTGGTTTCTTCGGGGTTGACGCGGTAGGGAGCTTTGTTCGAAAGCGGTGCTTCGGGGATGAGGTCGATGCGGTGCTCAATGCCTCGTAGTGGAGGTAGTCCTGGAGGTAGCTCGTCGGGGAAAACATCATGAAATTCCTGCAAAAGAGAAGACAACACCAGAGGAAGAGTGTGAGAAGTGTTAGTTTGTGGTGCATTGTCCTTGCACACAAGGACGTAGTGTAGGACACTAGATGGGTTCTCACACACTCCTCTTATCTCACTTTTGGTGGCAAGTAGGACTAAGTTCTTCTTTTCGCTCATCGTGGAGTTGTTCGATTTGGGCTTGTGGCACTCACTCTCTTTTTGGTGGCTCACTCTCTTACTATGATCTGCATGATAGGTGGCTTGCTTGTCGGTGATCACTTGGCTTGGAGACATGGGACGAAGGACGTACTCCTTGCCCTTCATCTTGAAGATGTAGTGGTTCGTTCGGCCGTTGTGGATGACTTCTCTATCAAATTGCCATGGGCGTCCAAGGAGAAGGTGGCAAACGGTCATTGGAATGATCTTGCACTCCAAGGTGTCTTCGTAGGCGCCAATTTTGAAGGAGACTTGTACTTGATGCTCGACTTGGATAGTGTCGGAGTCGCTAAGCCATTGCACTTTGTATGGATGTGGGTGCTTCGTCTTGGGCAATTGGAGCTTGGAGCAAAGTTCTTCACTTGCGAGGTTATGACAGCTCCCTCCATCTATGATGACCTTGACGGATCGTCCATTGATGCCGGCCTTGGTGTGGAATATGTGGCATCTTTGGTCTTCTTCATGGTGATGTTGGAGAGTCAAGATCTTGGAGACAACAAGAGCGGGACTTGAATCTTCATCGCAAAAGACTTGTTCCTCTTCATCGTTCACTTGCCGGTTCATGGCGACTTGTTCAAGAGCGTCCATTTCTCCTTCACTCATCGAGTCGTAGTTGCCGTCATCATTGAGGATCATGGTCCGCTTGTTGGTGCACTCATAGGACTTGTGGCCTCGGCCTCCGCATGTGAAGCATTTGAAGGAACTCGTCTTGACGGTCTCATCGGTGGGGGTTGAGGATGATGAAGCTCTCGGCTTGAAGTTGCTCGTAGTAGGAGGATGACTTGGGGTTGACGAAGCTTTCTTGGAACTCGACTTGTAGATGTTGCTTGTAGAAGGCTTTATAGATGGTGTTGGAGTCGTTGAAGCTTGGTTGTTGGAGAAGCCGTATTACTTGGATGAGAACTTGGCATACTTGAAATCATCTGGCACTTGGTGCTCTGCTTTGTTATCTTGATGCACTAGCTCGATGAGGTTCGAGTATGGTTGGAAGTCGGCGATCTTCTTGATAGGATGGTTGAGTCCGTTCAAGAAACGTGCCGTAGTTTGCTCATCATCTTCCGTGGCATTGGCTCGTATCATGGCAATCTCCATCTCCTTGTAGTACTCTTCAACGCTCTTGGTTCCTTGCTTGAGTAGTTGGAGTTTCTTGAAGAGGTCGCGGTTGTAGTAGGTAGGCATAAAGCATGATCTCATGACATCCTTCATTTGCATCCAAGTAGTGATGGGTGGTTCACCTCTTGCCTCTCAGTGCTCGAGAACTTGTTCCCACCAAATGAGGACATAGTGTTGGAACTCAAGGGATGCCATTGCGATCTTCTTCTCTTCTTCATAGTTGTGCAAACGGAAGATTTTATTGACCTTCAGTGCCCATGAAAGGTACTCTTTGGGATCGTTGCTTCCATTGAACTTGGGCATGGTGAACTTGAGCTTTCCGTAGCGTTGCTCTTCATTGTGTTGGGGTCGGGTATGATGACACCCGTGTTGTTGATGATTGTCAAGCTCGTGTCGTTCTTGGTGAGGAGGGTTGTCAACCTCATGATGCTCTTGTCGTGGAGGATTTCCATTGTCGTCATGCTCTTGAGGAACTTGATGTTGTTGGAGAGCTTGTGGAGGCGCTTGTCGAGCTCGAGAGGAACTTGAGTAACTTGACGATGCACGCGAGCTTGAAATCTTCGTTCTTGAACTTCCTCGCGAAGTGCTGCTTCATGTTCACGAGCTTGGCGGCCTCGGTTGGCTACGGCTCGACTTGAATCCTGAAGGGCTTGTTGAGCCGCAAGTGCTTGATGATAGAGGCGAGGGTCCCGATCTTTCGATGAGATGATAACTATCGATTTGGTGGAGACGACTTTGACGATCCGACTACAAACGTGCAAGACATTGCGCCTTAGCAATCGCTAAACCAATCTCCCAAGGTTACTGACGATGCTGGAAGCACGATCAGCCTGACCACGAAGGTCTATTCCTGCAAGCAATCGAAGAACAAGAAAGAATATGATAAAGCAATCTGAATATTGCGAATATAGATGAAGTATACGAAAGCGGTCTTGGTCTGGTCATTGGACACAAACGAAGTACATGAAGTTGCGTTGGCTAACTTTTAACTAAACAAATCCCCCAAGGAAAAAGCTACTAGATGGATCTACTTATATAGGAGCAAGGGGTGGCAGCCAAGGAGGTGGGAGGACATCCCAAGGCAGCCTAAAACTAACCCTAGGCCATACAAGGCTCATGGGCCCAAGTGGATGTGATGCAACACCTTTGGGCTTGTAGTTTGACTCGGATTCAGCTACAACGTCAGATTGCTTCGTCCATAACTCAACGCTCCGGACGAATTTGAAGGTGAATCCAATTGTGTTGGAAAGAGCACGAAATCTACTTCCAAACAAAAAAATCACCCAAGTCGGAGTCCGTATGAAAAAGTTGTTGGCATTTTGAGTCAGGTATGTTTCTACAATCCGAATCTGAATCCAGAACGTGAGAGACTTGGACTCTATCTTCTCTTGGCCCAAAAGTGACGTGAGAGGACTTTTTGAACAACACCTAAACTTCTTTTTTCCCCTTATCTTCATATGTGTATTGTACAAATGTCCCATACACCTGCAATTAGACATGGCACAAAAGTCTGTGAAGTATTTTTGTCCTGGATGACATAAGTAAATTATTGCATAGTTTGCATGAGAAATCACCTGACAAATATACATGTATGCAATATTTTTGGTCGTATCCATGGTATTCATGTCCTCATCATCCTCCCCTTCTTGAAAACAAAGCCGTCCTCGACGTTGCTTAATTTGAAATGTAGCTAACAAAAGAGACAAGGTGTACATGTTGTATATGTATATGTCATCCATTTTTACTTCCCTTGGTGTTTGCACAAATGACACATGTATACATGAGTAATTTTCATAGTTCATAAAATCTGAAGCCGAAATATTATCACAAGAAGTAGAAGGCATGAAAATATTGCAACTCAGTTTGCCCATATAAGTGAAGCTCTTATTCATATCAAAGGATTGACAATGTTCATCATTAAACCATCCCAACATTGGTGAATAAACCTTACTTGAATCAAATTTACATGCTACAACATGCTTAAATAAGCAAACATGCAATAAGTCATTTGACACAGAATCATCATCAATATTAGAGGTCATATCAAAATGATTAAACATTGGTTCTTTTGCATCAACACTTAATTCAATGGGTGGACTCAAAATTGTTGGTATTTCAGTTGTTTGATCACATGACGCATTCATGACAGTAACATGATTCTCTAAAATAGGTGGTGTGCTCAAATCAAGAGGTAACTCAACACATGATGCATTCAAGTTAACTAGGCATGCATCATTCTCATGTGAAGTTATATCATCAATACCTTTACTGTTACCTTGTCGCAAAGACGTAGCTGATGTAGGTACGGACGTTGACAATGTACCATACTCTTGAAATGATGTCGCGCTCACAATTTGAGGTGGGGCTGCTCTAGTAGGTGCAACAGTGGAGGAACCAACCGGCGGTGGTGAGCATGAACTGGAATAGTAGTTGTTGTAGTCACCCAATGCATCCTCCTTTATCTGTCTCTCAAAGGTACAAGCACGAACATACATACCAATAATACAACAAGGAATATACTGAAATCTCGCCTGAATATCATGGTTCAAACCACCAACAAATCTATTCATTGTATCATCCTCAGATTCTTCTGTCACAATGATGCATATAAGATTTGAACTCTTGGTAGTAAGCCTGAACAGTGTTGTTGCCTTGTTGAAATTGTTCAAATTTGCGAAGCAATTCACGATGATAGTAAGGAGGGAAACATTGTTGTCTCATTACATATTTGAAATATTTCCAAGTTGTGGGTTGGTTATCAATATTTTTCTTACAATGCACACTCCACCAAACAGAAGCAAAACCAGTCAATGCTCTAGTGGTATCTCGTACTCTCACAAGTTCAGAAAAATCATGGTGAGTAAAAACTTGTTCTATTTCAAGCTCCCAAGCTAGATAAATAGCAGGATTATATCTACCCTCAAATGATGGTTAAGAGATAACCTGACCATATGCTTGTGTGTGTTGTCCCACCTCTCGTGATGGTGAAGATGTATCCGTCGTCCAAGAACTTTTATCTTCATACCCTGTCATGATTATTAAAAAAAAGAAACAAAATTCAAGAATAATGTTCCTATGAACTACTAGGGTGTGGTGGTAAAGCTCTCACAGTAAAGCAAATATCAATATCTTACAAGTTCTTACCAAGCAACAGGTATTGACAAGCGACCAGGGGTGTCAAATAACTCCAAAGATTGTGTAAAGCGATTTCCAGGGGAACGTACGTATACACGGTGTAGAAATATGTGGAGCTGGGTTGGCTATATATGGTAGCAACAGATTATCAATAATCAATTCAGAGATGCAATGTTGAATAAACGCTCAACGACGATACTGTGCTGGTCCTAGGTAGACCGGACTAGAGACGCAAGCCTAGAACACTAATGAGGTCACGTCGTAGTACAACTAGCATCAATATAGTATATAAAGTAGCTCTGGATAGCAAAATATAAGTGAAGATCACAATAGCCGTAAAGATAATGTTGTGAAACAACAGCCAAGCAGGATATATCAACAACATTCTCTCCAACTTTCCTCTGGAAAAGTTTGTGCCAATTTTTAGATAATTTTTCGATAATGGTATTGACTCAAGATTTCAAACACAAAAAGAATCACTCAATTCCGAGTTGATATGAGGAGTCAAAAAAATCTAAAACTGGGCTGAAAAACTGGAATAAGCTGTGTTCATGAACTTTGGAGGGCAAAAAGGCCTATTTCGAAGTCGATTTTGAGGTGCCAAATATTGAACATGCTTCTGCAACTATTTAGATGCGACTCGTCGCTAGCTTTCATTTGAGTACTCGTGGAGCCAAAACGGACTTCGTATGAGGAAGTTATGCCTGTTTTACAGAACAATGCACAAAACAGATTCCAATCCGAATTCAACTACGAGATTGAGTCTAGATAGATCCGAATTTTGTTTTTTTTCTTCTCTTTTTCTCCTCACACTTTTTTTTCCTTTCTCTTTTTTTTCTCTGACTTTTTTTTACTTTTTCTCTCATTTTTTTCTGTCTTTTTTTCTCTCTCCCTCTTTCCAAAACAAACTAGATAAGATGCAGATTGGATCAAGCGAAGATATGAATGATCTCAATTATGATTATGACAATGAACGATGGGTAGCATGTGGTGGAAATTGATGGATGGATGGTGGACAGCGAAAGGGATAACGATGCAGCAGCGGCATGACTAATGTGAACAGAACTCGAAACTCTAAACGAACTAGACACTAAGACCAGCAACTCGACACGATGATACAACCGATAATTCAACTATGCAAGCAATGAAAAGAAAATTACAAAGACTCAGATTGGCTTGGACAAAGGATGAATAGATCTAACTTTTTTGTGGCTTTTTCTTGGACAACAGGTAAGAAAATAAATCTAATCTAGGAAAAACTGGAAATTCTCACAGAGCAACCTGAAAACTGATACCACTTGATAGAGGCGAGGGTCCCAATATTTCGATGAGATGATAACTATCAATTTGATGGAGACAACTTTGACGATCCGACTACAAACGTGCAAGACGTTGCGCCTTAGCAATCGCTAAACCAATCTCCCGAGGTTACCGACGATGCTGGAAGCACGATCAGCCTGACCACGAAGGTCTATTCCTGCAAGCAATCGAAGAACAAGCAAGAATGTGATAAAGCAATCTGAATATTGCGAATATAGATGAAGTATTGATAATGGTGGGGATCCGGAAGCGGTCTTGGTCTGGTCGTTGGACACAAACGAAGTACACGAAGTTGAGTTGGCTAACTTTTAACTAAACAAATCCCCCAAGAAAAAAGCTACTAGATAGATCTACTTATACAGGAGCAAGGGGTGGCAGCCAAGGAGGTGAGAGGACATCCCAAGGCAGCCTAAAACTAACCCTAGGTCGTACAAGGCTCATGGGCCCAAGTGGAGGTGATGCAACACTTTGGGCTTGTAGTTTGACTCGGATTTACTACAACGTCAGATTGTTTAGTCCATAGCTCAACGCTCCGAATGAATTTGTAGGTGAATCCAATTGTCTTGGAAAGAGCATGAAATCTACTTTCAAACAAAAAAATCACCCAATTCGGAGTCCGTATGAAAAAGTTGTTGGCATTTTGAGTCAGGTATGTTTGTGCAGTCCGAATCTGAATCCAGAACGTGAGAGACTTGGACTCTATCTTCTCTTGGCCCAAAAGTGACGTGAGAGGACTTTTTGAACAACACCTAAACATATTTTTCCCCCTTATCTTCATATGTGGATTGTACAAATGTCCCATACACCTGCAATTAGACATGGCACAAAAGTTTGTGAAGTATCTTTGTCCTAGATGACATAAATAAAGTATTGCATAGTTTGCATTAGAAATCACCTCACAAATATACATGTATGCAATATTTTTGGTCGTATCCAAGGTATTCATGTCCTCATCACTTGAGCTTCACAGAGTTGTTGTTCTTGGCGTTGTGCCTTGGCATCTTGCGCATCTTGGTGTAGACGCGCGCGCTCTTCCTCTTCATGTTGGCGTTGACGTTGCCGTTCTCGTGCTAGCGCAAAGGCCTCTTGGGTTTGACATTGTCGGCGCTCTTGAGAGTCGGTGTCGCATAGAGGATTGAGGCTTGCATGACAATCATTGCGCGCGGCACGGCGTAGAGTGTTCAATGTCGGTGTACTTGAGCCAGAGAGGGTGAAGTCGGAGTGTCGGCTTGAGCGAGTCCTTCTTGATGAAGACAAAGTGGAAGAAGAGCGGTTGAGCAACAATGGGCGAATTTCGTCCATCCTTACGTCATTCTCTTGCTTGTGATCGTCGAGCTTGTGGTCGAAGTAGTCCCTTGTACGTTGCTCGGAGAGTCGCAAGTCGGCGACGAGGTTGTCGATGCGTTCACTCATTGCTTGTTGCTCTTGATGCAAAGCACGTTGTGCACCAAAGAGGTGGCTCTTGGTGACGTAGGAGTTCATGTCGTCGTCATGCTCAATGAAGAGTGGGCTGGTAGAAGTACTTGGCCTATCCATCATTCCAAGAAAAATGTGAGTGGTAGAAAGAGAAGAACGAATACCAAATGTACCTTGACCGAAGTTGAAAGTGGATCGATGATCACTCCAATGTATGACAAGGAAATAGCACAATTGGTACTAGCTCTTGTCGGTTTCTCACACCTACACAAGTAAAAGCTTATGGTGGAGCTTGGTTAGGATGGTGGCACAAAATTTGATGCAATTATAAGTGAGCTTCAATAATGTTGGAAAAGATTCGCAAGATGCAATGCAACAAGTAGACCAAGCATATAAGGTACACGGAAACACACACGCAAAAAGATAAGTGGGGTCATGCAAGCAAGGGTGAGCCAAAATGTCGAATCCACAAAAATGCTCTTGTTGCACAACACTAGAGAGACGCTAGCACGATTGCATAATAGGCGGATACAAAGAACTTGTGCACAACCTACTTAGCAAAAATGCAACTACTTCTATCCCAAATATGTTCTATGCAAGGTGTTTGATGAGGACATCAATACCATTGTTACACCCACAGCCCATGCTGCTATACATACTGGACCAATTACTAGAGCTCGCGCATGCCAATTGAATTATCAGGTACTTTCGTTTCTTGGTAACGATTCTAATGTCCATGAGAATATGATGCTGCCTAAATTGGAAACATTTGTTTTGCTTACAAATGAAGGGCCTAGCTTGGACAAGAAAGATGAACCTTGGAGAAAGTTCAAGCATGGAGATGATGGCATGCGCAAGGGGATCCAGAACAGAGTTACAAGTGATGATTTCAGGACTTTGAAGCCACCATAAGGAGTGCATGAAGCCTTGGACAAAATATACAAGATGGCACTTCATAAATTTCGTCCAGAGGCTATTCTAGGTGCTGCGTCACCTTATTATTGGGACATGCCCATGTATTTTCCAAATACTTAAGTATGGGCTGTTTTTAGAGTCTGTATGTGTGGGGAAACAAGAGTTATGGTTGGTTTCGTACCCCTCCTCCAAGGGCCACGAAATTCCCCCCTCTTCCTCCATATATACAGCCCTTAGGGCGTCATTTAGACTTTGGGTTTTGTTTAGATAAAAGTTCGCCATAGCTGCAACTTCGTGTACTTCGTTTGTGTTCAATGACCAGACAAAGGCGTCACAGAACCCCACCTTGATCAATAAAGCTTTCCAGTTGTATTTGCAATATCTAGATTGCAATATCAGTTTCTTGCTTATTCTTCGTTTGCCTGCAGGAAACAGACCTTCGTGGTCAGGTTGATCGTGCTCCGACATGGTCAATAACCTCTCGGAGTTGGTTTAGCGATTGCTAAGGTGCGGCGTCCTCGCACGTTCGTAGTCGGATCATCAAAGTCGACTTCCTCCAAAATGATAGCCACCATCTCATCGAAAGACGGGACACCTTTGCCTCTATCAGTGTTTCTATGATATGATCCAAGATGATCGAGTATGACAATCTTAATGTTGTATGATGCTATGGTTCTTGCTTAACAGCTCTTTGCTTATCTTTCCACTTTGATTAAAAGCTTGTTTGGCTCTTTGATGTTTGAGCTCTTTTCTCATGCAATGCTTGACGAACCAAGATAGCAATTGTGTATGCGATGACAATTTTGTGACACAAGGGATGATACCAATATATGCAACAATGGTGTATGTATGCTATGCGAAGTATGATCACTAATGTGCACAAGTCTCATTGCCGGCAATACTCAATGGCTAGTCTCGATGGGTAAGCAACACAAAGGAGTAAGGCTATGATGTCTATCAATGTAATGGCAAGAGTGATATGTCCACTACCAAGATGAGGTTACCGTTCTTGCTTACGGTATGGTGTGAAAATGGTGGACCAAATACCAAGAGGTAGTCGAGGTGGTCGTTGTTGATGACGCGTCCGTGGCGAAGATGAGCGGCGGTGATGTTGATGTTGTACCATACGTAGATAGCCGAAACACAAAAGGGTACGGAACCGCAACTCAAATTCTCAAAGCTCAAAGTAGCAAACGTGTCGGAGGGCGAAACGGGTAAGGAATGGTGGTGGTATGCGGAAGTGGTGATGGTGTGTAGGTGGTAGGTGTGCGTATGTGGAAATGTCGGGCGGTGGTGATGACTAACTGAAAAAAATTCAGTTTCGTCAGGGTTTGTCGGACGTCCGGGCTGGGCCGGTCGTCCAGTCATCAGACGTCCATTAGAGGTCGGACGTCCGGTTCCTGGGCGCAACTCAGCCACGGGAAGAACTATTAGAGTTCGTGATGGAGATGTGCGAAATCGTCGAATCCGGAGGATTTTGTGGATGGAAAGGGTGGAGACAAGGGGGGAAAGCTAGATCCACTCAAAACAAAGCAAATCCACGGATCCAAACCAACAAAATTTCAACACACCAACAAATCACAAAAAAATTGGGGCTATTTTTGTGGGGAATTTTTGAATTTGGGACGAAAACAACAAAACTAGGCTAGCAACACAACGGGAGGCTCCGAAATCGTGATCAAGGTGGCTCTTGATACCAAGATGATGTAGGGTAGAACCCTAATCGCCCGATCTTTCACGAAAGGAGCGGATCCCGTGATGAACACGAAGAACACGAGGAGGGAAACGAGGGAAAACACAAGGGGAAACACAAGAGGAACACTCAAACTAACAAGAATGGGTCACACATGTGATAGATCCTCGAGTACAAAGGGGAAGATACACGATCCAAAGTCAACAACGGACGATACACGATAACCGGTCTTCTCCGTGAGGAGGTCTTGAGTTCTTCCCTAAAGAGGGGTCTTGAATCCACTTGGGGGATCTTCTCCGGTGGAGGCTCGAATCTCCGAGGAGAAGGTAACCAAGTGGATGACCAAAGCTCTCACACGAAATATGAGCTAATCCTTTGCTAACACTAACTAGGAGGTGGGAGAGGTCTATTTATAGTCTTAGGGAAAATGGGGGGCAAAGTGAAGGGGTACATAGGCCTCAGCCCGCAACTGGTCACAGCCAGGGGCCGGACGTTCGCTGGAGACCGGACGTCCGGTGGCTCAGGGGTGGCCGGACGTCCGGTGGCTGCCGGTCGTCCGCTCATTCTGGCTCGGATGCTGGTGTAGCGGATTTCCGATGGTTGCCGGTCGTCCGGTCGCCGGACGTCCGTTGGCGCCGGTCGTCCGCTCGTTTGGCTCGGGTGCAGGGGCACCGGTCGTCCGGTCCGGACCGGACGTCCGCTCGCTGGGGCTCGGCTGTTGCTTCAGGCTTCGGACGTCCGGTCCTGGCCGGTCGTCTAGTGGCTGGGATTCCTTCCGCAGCCCTTCTTCTTCTCCATCTTCACGTCCATCTTCCTCTTCTTCTCCTTGCTCCTTAGCTTCTCCATTAATCCTGAGTATGCACAAAGTGTCCGTATGAGGTAGTAGCCATGTCTTATGTACATCAAAGTGGAAATGTGAGAGGAGAGATGTCACCTCGGTTTCAAGAGCTCTGGCACGTGCTCGTGTCATGGGTCCGCTAGGCACTTGGTGAGACGATGGTAGGTCCATGGGGATGACCTTGGGATGCTGCGCATCAATATGCATTATCATTTATTTTCTCTAACACCTTAAAAGGACCATCAGCACCTGGCATTAGCTTTGATTTGCGCAAATTAGGAAATCTATCCTTATGCAAATGTAACCAAACATGATCTCCAGGTGCAAACACAACATGTTTTCTACCCTTATGTACAACAAGTTTATATTTAGCATTCATACGCTCAATGTTTTACTTAGTTAACTCATGCATTTTTAAAATCAATTCAGCACATTCTTTAGCATCAAAATTAACCTTCTCCGAAGATGGAATAGGCAACAAATCAATAGGTGCACGAGGTAGGAAACCATACACAATTTCAAAAGGGCACATCTTAGTAGTAGAATGCAATGAACGATTATAAGAAAATTCAATATGAGGCAAGCATTCTTCCCACATTTTCTTATTATTCTTCAAAACAGCCCTAAGCATAGTAGACAATGTTCTATTGAGTACTTTAGTTTGTCCATCAGTTTGGGGGTGACAAGTAGTACTAAAAAGGAGTTTAGTCCCCAACTTAGCCCATAAACATCTCCAAAAGTGGCTAAGAAATTTAGTATCACAATATGAAACAATAGTATTTGGCACACCATGCAAGCAAATAATTTCATGAAAGAACAAATCAGCAACATTAACAGCATCATCGCTTTTATGACATGGTATAAAGTGTGCCATTTTCGAGAACCTATCCACGACAACAAATATGCTATCCCTCCCCATCTTTGTTCAAGGTAAACCTAAAATAAAGTCCATAGATATATCCTCCCAAGGAACACTAGGTACAGACAAAGGCATATATAAACCATGAGGATTTAGTCGTGACTTAGCTTTTGACATGTAGTGCAACGAGCAACAAAACGCTCGACATCATGTCTCATCTTTGGCCAAAAGAAATGTGTAGCAATTATATCCTCCGTCGTCTTCACGCCAAAGTGTCCCATTAATCCTCCTCCATGCGCCTCCTGCAACAACAAAAGACGAACGGAGCTAGCTGGAATGCATAGCTTGTTAGCACGAAATGCAGATCCATCATTAATGACGAACTTGTTCCACGTTCTTCCTTCTTTACAATTCTGCATTACATCTTTAAAATCAGCATCATGCACATATTGATCTTTGATGGTCTCCAAACGAAATATTTTGAAGTCAAGTTGTGAAAGCATATTATAGAGATGAGACAATGCATCAGCAATAACATTTTCTTTACCTTTCTTGTGTTTAATGACATAAGGGAAAGTCTCAATGAATTCAACCCATTTAGCATGTCTACGATTCAGTTTAGCTTGACTTTTAATATGTTTCAAAGATTCATGATCAGAATGTATAACAAATTCTTTGGGCCATAAATAATGTTGCCATGTTTCTAAAGTCCGAACAAGAGCATATAATTCTTTATCACAAGTAGAATAATTCAGACTAGGCCCACTCAATTTTTCAAAAAAGGCACATCCTTCTTTGTAAGCTCATTGAGAGGTGCAGCAATGGTGCTGAAATCTCTCACAAAATGCCTAAGAATCCAGCGAGGCCCAGAAAACTCCTCACTTGTGTGACCGTTTTGGGCCGCGGCCAACTCTCAATAGCTTCAATCTTGGCTTTATCAACTTCAATTCCCTATGGAGTAACAACATAGCCAAGAAAAGATACTCGGTCGGTGCAAAAGGTGCACTTCCCAAGGTTACCAAACAGACGTGCATCATGTAGAGCAATAAAAACAACATGTAAATGTTCCAAATGTTCCTCCAAAGATCTGCTATAAATCAGTATATCATCAAAATAGACTACCACAAATCGTCCAATGAAAGCACGTAAAACTTCTTTCATTAGTCTCATGAAAGTACTAGGTGCATTAGTTAACCCAAAAGGCATGACTAACCACTCATATAAACCAAACTTAGTTGTAAATGCTATTTTCCATTCATCTCCCAATTTCATATGAATTTGATGGTATCCACTACGCAAATCAACTTTGGAGAAAATTGTAGAGCCACTCAATTCATCAAGCATATCATCTAGCCTAAGAATAGGATGACAATAACGAATAGTAATATTATTAATGCCTCTACAATCAACACACATACGCGACGTACCATCCTTTTAGGCACTAGTATAATAGGAACATCAAGAGATTTGTGTATGTAACCTTTGTCGAGCAGCTCCTATACTTGACACATAATCTCCTTCGTTTCCTCCGGATTGGTATGGCATGGTGCACGGTTGGGTAGCGATGCACCGGGAATTAAGTCAATTTGATGCTCATCCCTCAAATAGGTGGTAATCCCGATGGCACGTCTTGTGGGAAAACGTCAGCGAACTCCTGCAAAATGCTAGTTACAGCAGGGGGCAATGAGGAAGGCACGTCCTCGAATGAAAATAATGCCTCTTTGCACACAAAAGCATAGCAAACAGATTTGCTGAAATCTAGCTCATCAGTATCAGATTTTGTGGCAAGTAAACATGCACTTTTCAATTTAATTTCAGAAGCTACACTAGATGGTTTATTATTAGGTTTCATTTGTTGCTCAAATTCATTTGCCACAATCTGATTTTCACTCTTATTTTTCTCCTTTTTTGCTTTATTAGCTCTATTAATATCATCTTTCAAAATGGATTCAGGGGTCATAGGATGCAAAGTAATATGGCTATCCTTATGAACAAGAGTATATTGATTATTTCTACCATGGTGTACATTATTTTTATCAAATTGCCATGGTCTACCAAGTAATAAGGAACATGCTTGCATGGGTACCACATCATAATCAACATAATCAGCATATGTAGAGGTACTAAAATGCACACAAACAATACTTTTTACCTTAACATTGCCGCTGTTGTTGAACCATTGGATGTAGTAAGGATGTGGATGTGATCTTGTGGTGAGAGATAGCTTCTCCACCATCTCCATGCTAGCCAAGTTGTTGCAGCTCCCTCCATCTATGATGACGCGAACAGAACGTTCCTTCACAACTCCCTTTGTATGGAACAAATTATGCCTCTGATTTTGCTTAGCTTGTGTAACCCGCACACTCAAAACATGTTGAGAAACTAAACATTCATACATGTCAGCATCTTCAACAGCCATGTATTGCGTCTCATGATCAGAATCCTCTCCACCGTGTTCTTCATGTGTAATAAGAGCCAAAGTCTCCTCATCATAGTCACTAGCGGACTCATGCCCACCATCCTCAGTAGCAATCATCACACGCTGAGATTTGCATTCTCTCGCAAAATGTCCTCTTCCCTTACAACGACGACAAATAATATCACTTGTGTGCCCTGTTGATGCCATGGAAGAAGAAGAGCTCTACGCAGGCCCAGTAGGTGTACTCTTGGGAGATAGTGGTGGTTGTGCCTGCTTTCTTGTATCACGGCTAGAGGTGGCACCTGATGGAGATGCTGGTGCAGTGGAAGTAGAGGATGCACGTGGTGTCCATGATGAAGATCGACCTGTAGAAAAGTTAGTTCGTGCCAATGCCTGTCAATCCTGCACTTCACGTTCAACTTTACAAGCAAGATGGAATAAACGAGTGATCTTAGTATACTCCTTATACTCTAGAATGGTCTGAATCTCTCTATTTAATCCACCCATAAAACATGCAAGCATAGCTTCATTCTCCTCAACAATACCACATCTTATCATGCCAGTTTGTAATTCTAGATAATATTCTTCTACATAATTTTTTCTTGTCTTAAACGCTGTAATTTTTGAAGTAATTCACGTTGATAATATGTTGGAACCCAACGAGTACGCGTAGCAGTTTTCAAAGCAGCCCAAGTAGTTGGAATAGGATATAATCTACAATGTTCAGACCACCAAACACATGCGAAGCTAGTGAAAGCACAAACAGCAGCAGGACCACGTCTATCCTCAGGATATTGTAAACATGTAAAACGTTGTTCAGTTTCTAAGTCCCAAGTAAGATATATATCAGGAACATATCTACCCTCAAATGGTGGAATATTCAATTTCAGTTTAGGAAGATGGTCATGATCTCGTACCTCATATGGTGGTGCAGCCATACCATTGCGATGATATACCTGAGGACGACCTGGTGGTGGTGGTGCTGGTGGTTGCACGTAGTTTTGATTTTGATCAACCTCATCCTCGTAATGGTCCTCCACCTCTGCATTAGTAGTAGGAGATACAGAAGCATCAACAGCGGCACCAAAATTTTGCCCAGGGTTAATGGGAATACGCTGTGCTCGTCCCACTTGATTTGGAAGGTGACGTTGTTGTTGTTGTTGTAAGGTGCGTTAGGTGCAGCCGATGGTGGTGGAAGACGTGCGAGAAATTCATTAAACTTGTTATCGAGCTTTGTTTCGAACATATTCTCCATGCCATCTATCTTCTCCATGGCCTCTTCAAATCTGTTTAGCACATCTTGCACCTGTCCATTCATCATTTGCTGAAATTTATCATGCAACTCCATATTCTTCATGTTCTCCCAGTCAGTCTCATCAGCTTGTGATCCCGCCATGGTTAGCACCAATAGAAACACATAAGAATATGATCCTATAGACTACTAACAAGAGGTGGTGGTGGGTGTCACAAATCCGTCAAGCAAATCTCAAATTCTTACTAGTTCTTACCCAGCAACAGGCGGTGATTGGCAACCGTCGTAGTCAAAACTCTCAAAGCTTGGATAGAGCGATTACCAGGGAGAGTCAAACACACAACGTAGATGTATGTGGAGCTACAAAGGCTTATAATATGGTAGCAAAAAGGGTCAGCAATAATCAATTTAGAGATGCAGAGTTGAATAAACTCTCAACGACGGTATTGTGCTGGTCCTAGGCTAGACCGTACTAGAGACGTGAGTGTAGAACACTAACAAAATCACGGCGCTGCACGTAAACAAGGGAGGAGCACACCCTGATTTTTTTTCATTTTTTCACTTTTTTTCTCTTTTTTTTAAACTCGAACTATTTTTCTTCTGCGGATGGCTCGAAAGTTGGGGAGTCCTACTCTTTCACGACTCAGAGTATCGCGTGATCTTGAAATCGAAAACAAAGCAACAATTACTGGACTCGGGCTAGGACTGGTGGCGGAGATGAATCTGGTGGAATCTCGGACTGGTGGCGGAGATGAATCTGGTGCCACTCGGACTAGTGGTGGATATATGTTGTAGGTGGACTCAGATTTGTGTGATGGCGACTGATATTTGGTGGCGTATATGGACTTGGATTGGTGATAAATATGTGGTGGTGGTATATGGCAGCGGCGATGAAGTTGGTGCGGTGGTGGCATATGGCAGCAGCGATGATGATGATGCGATGGTGATATATGGCAGCGGCGACGTGACAACCTGTGAACAGAACTCGAAACTATAAAGGACTAGACACTAAGACCAGCAACTTGACACTACGATGCAACCGCAAATTCAACAAAGCAAACACAGAAAAGATTGTGCAAAGGCTTAGATTGGTTCGGATAGGATGAACTAACCCTAATTTTTTTGGCTTTTTCGTGGACTATAGGTATGAAGAACAGACTCGATCAAAACTACGAAAAACTGTAAAATCTCACCGAGCAACCTAGAAATCTGATACCACTTGATAGAGGTGAAGGTGTCCCTGTCGGTGTCAAAACCGACGGATCTCGGGTAGGGGGTCCTGAACTGTGCGTCTAAGGCGGATGGTAACAGGAGGCGGGGACGCAATGTTTACCCAGGTTCGGGCCCTCTCGATGGAGGAAATACCCTTCTTCCTGCTTGATTGATCTTGATGATATGAGTATGTAACACCCTCGATGCGGCTATTGAAGGAAATATGCCCTAGAGGCAATAATAAAGTTATTATTTATTTCCTTATAGCATGATAAATGTTTATTATTCATGCTAGAATTGTATTAACCGGAAACATAATACATGTGTGAATACATAGACAAACAAAGTGTCACTAGTATGCCTCTACTTGACTAGCTCGTTAATCAAAGATGGTTATGTTTCCTAACCATGAACAAGGAGTTGTTATTTGATTAACGGGATCACATCATTAAGTGAATGATCTGATTGACATGACCCATTCCATTAGCTTAGCACCCGATCGTTTAGTATGTTGCTATTGCTTTCTTCATGACTTATACATGTTCCTATAACTATGAGATTATGCAACTCCCGTTTACCAGAGGAACACTTTGTGTGCTACCAAACGTCACAACGTAACCGGGTGATTATAAAGGAGCTCTACAGGTGTCTCCAAAGGTACATGTTGGGTTGGCGTATTTCAAGATTAGGATTTGTCACTCCGATTGTCGGAGAGGTATCTCTGGGCCCTCTCGGTAATGCACATCACTTAAGCCTTGCAAGCATTGTAACTAATGAGTTAGTTGCGGGATGATGTATTACAAAACGAGTAAAGAGACTTGCCGGTAACGAGATTGAACTAGGTATTGGAATACCGACGATCGAATCTCGGGCAAGTAACATACCGATGACAAAGGGAACAACGTATGTTGTTATGCGGTCTGACCGATAAAGATCTTCATAGAATATGTAGGAGCCAATATGAGCATCCAGGTTCCGCTATTGGTTATTGACCGGAGACGTGTCTCGGTCATGTCTACATTGTTCTCGAACCCGTAGGGTCCGCACGCTTAAGGTTACGATGACAGTTATATTATGAGTTTATGCATTTTGATGTACTGAAGGTTGTTCGGAGTCCCGGATGTGATCACGGACATGTCGAGGAGTCTCGAAATGGTCGAGACATAAAGATTGATATATTGGAAGCCTATGTTTGGATATCGGAAGTGTTCCGGGTGAAATCGGGATTTTATCGGAGTACCGGGAGGTTACCGGAACCCCCCGGGAGCTATATGGGCCTTAATGGGCCTTAGTGGAAGAAGAGGAGAGGCAGCCAGGGCTGGGCCGCACGCCCCTCCCCCCTAGTCCGAATAGGACAAGGAGAGAGGGGGCCGGCGCCCTCCTCCTTCTCTCTCTCTCTCTCTCTCTCTCTCTCTCTCTCTCTTTTCCCACCTCGCGAATCCTATTCCAACTAGGATTGGGGGAGAAGTCCTACTCCCGGAGGGAGTAGGACTCCTCCTGGCGTGCCCTATGATGGCCGGCCGGCCTCCCCCTCTTGAGCCTTTATATACGGAGGCAGGGGCACCCCAGAGACACAAGTTGATCCACGTGATCTTATTCTTAGCCGTGTGCGGCGCCCCCTGCCACCATAGTCCTCGATAATATTGTAGCGGTGCTTAGGCGAAGCCCTGCGACAGTAGTACATCAAGATCGTCACCACGTCGTCGTGCTGACGGAACTCTTCCCCGACACTTTGCTGGATCGGAGTCCGGGGATCGACATCGAGCTGAACGTGTGCTAAAACTCGGAGGTGCCATAGTTTCGGTGCTTGATCGGTCGGGCTGTGAAGACGTACGACTACATCAACCAAACGCTTCCGTTGTCGATCTACAAGGGTACGTAGATCACACTCTTCCCTCGTTGCTATGCATCACCATGATCTTGCGTGTGCGTAGGAATTTTTTTGAAATTACTACGTTCCCCAACAGTGGCATCCGAGCCTAGGTTTTATTTGTTGATGTTATATGCACGAGTAGAACACAAATGAGTTGTGGGCGATATAAGTCATACTGCTTACCAGCATGTCATACTTTGGTTCGGCGGTATTGTTGGACGAAGTGGCCCGGACCAACATTACGCGTACGCTTACGCGAGACCGGTTCTCCCGACGTGCTTTGCACAGAGGTGGCTTGCGGGTGACAGTTTCTCCAACTTTAGTTGAATCGAGTGTGGCTACGCCCGGTCCTTGCGAAGGTTAAAACAGCACCAACTTGACAAACTACCATTGTGGTTTTGATGCGTAGGTAAGATTGGTTCTTGCTTAAGCCCGTAGCAGCCATGTAAAACTTGCAACAACAAAGTAGAGGACGTCTAACTTGTTTTTGCAGGGCATGTTGTGATGTGATATGGTCAAGACATGATGCTAAATTTTATTGTATGAGATGATCATGTTTTGTAACCGAGTTATCGGCAACTGGCAGGAGCCATATGGTTGTCGCTTTATTGTATGCAATGCAATCGTGCTGTAATGCTTTACTTTATCACTAAACGGTAGCGATAGTCGTGGAAGCACAAGCTTGGCGAGACGACAACGATGCTACGATGGAGATCAAGGTGTCGCGCCGGTGACGATGGTGATCACAACGGTGCTTCGGAGATGGAGATCACAAGCACAAGATGATGATGGCCATATCATATCACTTATATTGATTGCATGTGATGTTTATCTTTTATGCATCTTATCTTGCTTTGATTGACGGTAGCATTATAAGATGATCTCTCACTAATTATCAAGAAGTGTTCTCCCTGAGTATGCACCGTTGTGAAAGTTCTTCGTGCTGAGACACCACATGATGATCGGGTGTGATAGGCTCTACGTTCAAATACAACGGGTGCAAAACAGTTGCACACGCGGAATACTCAGGTTAAACTTGACGAGCCAAGCATATACAGATATGGCCTCGGAACACGGAGACCGAAAGGTCGAGCGTGAATCATATAGTAGATATGATCAACATAGTGATGTTCACCAATGAAACTACTCCATCTCACGTGATGATCGGACATGGTTTAGTTGATTTGGATCACGTAATCACTTAGAGGATTAGAGGGATGTCTATCTAAGTGGGAGTTCTTTAAGTAAATTAACTGAACTTAAATTTATCATGAAACTTAGTACCTGATAAGTATCTTGCTTGTTTATGCTTGTTTGTAGATAGATGGCTCGTGCTGTTGTTCCGTTGAATTTTAATGCGTTCCTTGAGAAAGCAAAGTTGAAAGATGATGGTAGCAATTACATGGACTGGGTCCGTAACTTGAGGATTATCCTCATTGCTGCACAGAAGAATTACGTCCTGGAAGCACCGCTGGGTGCCAGGCCTGCTGCTGGAGCAACGCCGGATGTTATGAACGTCTGGCAGAGCAAAGCTGATGACTACTCAATAGTTCAGTGTGCCATGCTTTACGGCTTAGAATCGGGACTTCAACGACGTTTTGAACATCATGGAGCATACGAGATGTTCCAGGAGTTGAAGTTAATATTTCAAGCAAATGCCCGGATTGAGAGATATGAAGTCTCCAATAAGTTCTATAGCTGCAAGATGGAGGAGAACAGTTCTGTCAGTGATCATATACTCAAAATTTCTGGGTATAATAATCACTTGATTCAATTGGGAGTTAATCTTCCAGATGATTGCGTCATCGACAGAATTCTCCAATCACTGCCACCAAGCTACAAGAGCTTCATGATGAACTATAATATGCAAGGGATGAACAAGACTATTCCCGAGCTCTTCGCAATGCTAAAAGCTGCGGAGGTAGAAATCAAGAAGGAGCATCAAGTGTTGATGGTCAACAAGACCACTAGTTTCAAGAAAAAGGGCAAAGGGAAGAAGAAGGGGAACTTCAAAAAGAACGACAAGAAAGTTGCTACTCAAGAGAAGAAACCCAAACCTGGACCTAAGCCTGAAACTGAGTGCTTCTACTGCAAGCAGACTGGTCACTGGAAGCGGAACTGCCCCAAGTATTTGGCGGATAAGAAGGATGGCAAGGTGAACAAAGGTATATGTGATATACATGTTATTGATGTGTACCTTACTAATGCTCGCAGTAGCACCTGGGTATTTGATACTGGTTCTGTTGCTAATATTTGCAACTCGAAACAGGGACTACGGATTAAGCGAAGATTGGCTAAGGATGAGGTGACGATGCGCGTGGGAAACGGTTCCAAAGTCGATGTGATCGCAGTCGGCACGCTACCTCTACATCTACCTTCGGGATTAATATTAGACCTAAATAATTGTTATTTGGTGCCAGCGTTAAGCATGAACATTATATCTGGATCTTGTTTAATGCGAGACGGTTATTCATTTAAATCTGAGAATAATGGTTGTTCTATTTATATGAGTAATATCTTTTATGGTCATGCACCCTTAAAGAGTGGTCTATTTTTATTAAATCTCGATAGTAGTAACACACATATTCATAGTGTTGAAGCCAAAAGATGCAGAGTTGATAATGATAGTGCAACTTATTTGTGGCACTGCCGTTTAGGTCATATCGGTGTAAAGCGCATGAAGAAACTCCATACTGATGGACTTTTGGAACCACTTGATTATGAATCACTTGGTACTTGCGAACCGTGCCTCATGGGCAAGATGACTAAAACACCGTTCTCCGGTACTATGGAGAGAGCAAGAGATTTGTTGGAAATCATACATACAGATGTATGTGGCCCGATGAATATTGAGGCTCGTGGTGGATATCGTTATTTTCTCACCTTCACAGATGACTTAAGCAGATATGGGTATATCTACTTAATGAAACATAAGTCTGAAACGTTTGAAAAGTTCAAAGAATTTCAGAGTGAAGTTGAAAATCATCGTAACAAGAAAATAAAATTTCTACGATCTGATCGTGGAGGAGAATATTTGAGTTACGAGTTTGGTGTACATTTGAAACAATGCGGAATAGTTTCGCAACTCACGCCACCCAGAACACCACAGCGTAATGGTGTGTCCGAACGTCGTAATCGTAGTTTACTAGATATGGTGCGATCTATGATGTCTCTTACTGATTTACCGCTATCGTTTTGGGGATACGCTCTAGAGACAGCCGCATTCACGTTAAATAGGGCACCATCAAAATCCGTTGAGACGACGCCTTATGAACTGTGGTTTGGCAAGAAACCAAAGTTGTCGTTTCTGAAAGGTTGGGGCTGCGATGCTTATGTGAAAAACCTTCAACCTGATAAGCTCGAACCCAAATCGGAGAAATGTGTCTTCATAGGATATCCAAAGGAGACTATTGGATACACCTTCTATCACAGATCCGAAGGCAAGACTTTTGTTGCTAAATTCGGAAACTTTCTGGAGAAGGAGTTTCTCTCGAAAGAAGTGAGTGGGAGGAAAGTAGAACTTGACGAGGTAACTGTACCTGCTCCCTTATTGGAAAGTAGTGCATCACAGAAAACTGTTTCAGTGACACCTACACCAGTTAGTGAGGAAGCTAATGATAATGATCATGAAACTTCAGAACAAGATACTACTGAACCTCGTAGATCAACCAGAGTGAGATCCGCGCCAGAGTGGTACGGTAATCCTGTTCTGGAAGTCATGCTACTAGATCATGATGAACCTACGAACTATGAAGAAGCGATGGTGAGCCCAGATTCCGCAAAATGGCTTGAAGCCATGAAATCTGAGATGGGATCCATGTATGAGAACAAAGTATGGACTTTGGTTGACTTGCCCGATGATCGGCAAGCAATTGAGAATAAATGGATCTTCAAGAAGAAGACTGATGCTGACGGTAATATTACTGTCTACAAAGCTTGACTTGTCGCAAAAGGTTTTCGGCAAGTTCAAGGGATTGACTACGATGAGACCTTCTCACCCGTAGCGATGCTTAAGTCTGTCCGAATCATGTTAGCAATTGCCGCATTTTATGATTATGAAATTTGGCAGATGGATGTCAAAACTGCATTCCTGAATGGATTTCTGGAAGAAGAGTTGTATATGATGCAACTAGAAGGTTTTGTCGATCCAAAGGGAGCTAACAAAGTGTGCAAGCTCCAGCGATCCATTTATGGACTGGTGCAAGCCTCTCGGAGTTGGAATAAACGTTTTGATAGTGTGATCAAAGCATTTGGTTTTTTACAGACTTTTGGAGAAGCCTGTATTTACAAGAAAGTGAGTGGGAGCTCTATAGCATTTCTGATATTATATGTGGATGACATATTACTAATTGGAAATGATGTAGAATTTCTGGATAGCATAAAGGGATACTTGAATAAGAGTTTTTCAATGAAAGACCTCGGTGAAGCTGCTTACATATTAGGCATTAAAATCTATAGAGATAGATCAAGACGCTTAATTGGACTTTCACAAACCACATACCTTGACAAAGTTTTGAAGAAGTTCAAAATGGATCAAGCAAAGAAAGGGTTCTTGCCTGTGTTACAAGGTGTGAAGTTGAGTAAGACTCAATTCCCGACCACTGCAGAAGATAGAGAGAATATGAAAGATGTTCCCTATGCTTCAGCCATAGGCTCTGTCATGTATGCAATGCTGTGTGCCAGACCTGATGTGTGCCTTGCTATAAGTCTAGCAGGGAGATACCAAAGTAATCCAGGAGTGGATCACTGGACAGCGGTCAAGAACATCCTGAAATACCTGAAAAGGACTAAGGATATGTTTCTCATATATGGAGGTGACAAAGAGCTCATCGTAAAAGGTTACGTTGATGCAAGCTTTGACACTGATCCGGACGATTCTAAATCGCAAACCGGATACGTGTTTACATTAAACGGTGGAGCTGTCAGTTGGTGCAGTTCTAAAAAAAGCGTTGTAGCAGGATCTACATGTGAAGCGGAGTACATAGCTGCTTCGAAAGCAGCAAATGAAGGAGTCTGGATGAAGGAGTTCATATCCGATCTAGGTGTCATACCTGGTGCATCGGGTCCAATGAAAATCTTTTGTGACAATACTGGTGCAATTGCCTTGGCAAAGGAATCCAGATTTCACAAGAGAACCAAGCACATCAAGAGACGCTTCAATTCCATCCGGGATCTAGTCCAGGTGGGAGACATAGAGATTTGCAAGATACATACAGATCTGAATGTTCCAGACCCATTGACTAAGCCTCTTCCACGAGCAAAACATGATCAGCACCAAGACTCCATGGGTGTTAGAATCATTACTGTGTAATCTAGATTATTGACTCTAGTGCAAGTGGGAGACTGAAGGAAATATGCCCTAGAGGCAATAATAAAGTTATTATTTATTTCCTTATATCATGATAAATGTTTATTATTCATGCTAGAATTGTATTAACCGGAAACATAATACATGTGTGAATACATAGACAAGCAAAGTGTCACTACTATGCCTCTACTTGACTAGCTCGTTAATCAAAGATGGTTATGTTTCCTAACCATGAACAAGGAGTTGTTATTTGATTAACAGGATCACATCATTAAGTGAATGATCTGATTGACATGACCCATTCCATTAGCTTAGCACCCGATCGTTTAGTATGTTGCTATTGCTTTCTTCATGACTTATACATGTTCCTATAACTATGAGATTATGCAACTCCCGTTTACCAGAGGAACACTTTGTGTGCTACCAAACGTCACAACGTAACTGGGTGATTATAAAGGAGCTCTACAGGTGTCTCCAAAGGTACATGTTGGGTTGGCGTATTTCAAGATTAGGATTTGTCACTCCGATTGTCGGAGAGGTATCTCTGGGCCCTCTCGGTAATGCACATCACTTAAGCCTTGCAAGCATTGTAACTAATGAGTTAGTTGCGGGATGATGTATTACAGAACGAGTAAAGAGACTTGCCGGTAACGAGATTGAACTAGGTATTGGAATACCGACGATCGAATCTCGGGCAAGTAACATACCGATGACAAAGGGAACAACGTATGTTGTTATGCGGTCTGACCGATAAAGATCTTCGTAGAATATGTAGGAGCCAATATGAGCATCCAGGTTCCGCTATAGGTTATTGACCGGAGACGTGTCTCGGTCATGTCTACATTGTTCTCGAACCCGTAGGGTCCGCACGCTTAAGGTTACGATGACAGTTATATTATGAGTTTATGCATTTTGATGTACCGAAGGTTGTTAGGAGTCCCGGATGTGATCACGGACATGACGAGGAGTCTCGAAATGGTCGAGACATAAAGATTGATATATTGGAAGCCTATGTTTGGATATCGGAAGTGTTCCGGGTGAAATCGGGATTTTACCGCAGTACTGGGAGGTTACCGGAACCCCCCGGGAGCTATATGGGCCTTAATGGGCCTTAGTGGAAGAAGAAGAGAGGAAGCCAGGGTTGGGCCGCGTGCCCCTCCCCCCTAGTCCGAATAGGACAAGGAGAGAGGGGGCCGGCGCCCTCCTCCTTCTCTCTCTCTCTCTCTTTTCCCACCTCACGAATCCTATTCCAACTAGGATTGGGGGAGAAGTCCTACTCCCGGAGGGAGTAGGACTCCTCCTGGCGTGCCCTATGATGGCCGGCCGGCCTCCCCCTCTTGAGCCTTTATATACGGAGGTAGGGGCACCCCAGAGACACAAGTTGATCCACGTGATCTTATTCTTAGCCGTGTGCGGCGCCCCCTGCCACCATAGTCCTCGATAATATTGTAGCGGTGCTTAGGCGAAGCCCTGCGACAGTAGTACATCAAGATCGTCACCACGCCGTCGTGCTAACGGAACTCTTCCCCGACACTTTGCTGGATCGGAGTCCGGGGATCGTCATCGAGCTGAACGTGTGCTAAAACTCGGAGGTGCCGTAGTTTCGGTGATTGATCGGTCGGGCCGTGAAGACGTACGACTACATCAACCAAACGCTTCCGTTGTCGATCTACAAGGGTACATAGATCACACTCTTCCCTCGTTGCTATGCATCACCATGATCTTGCGTGTGCGTAGGAATTTTTTTGAAATTACTACGTTCCCCAACAGCTATATCTCCCACGTGTCGAAGCACGACTTAGAGGCATAACCGCATTGAAAGCAATGTCGCAAGTGAGGTAATCTTCACACAACCCATGTAATACATAAGCGAAAGAGATACATAGTTGGCTTACAATCGCCACTTCACACAATTACATGAATAAAGCATTACATCAAACAGATACAATCAAGGTCCGACTACGGAACCCAAAATAAAAGAAGACTACCCCAAATGCTACACAGATCCCCGATCGACCCCAACTGGGCTCCACTACTGGTCAACTAGAACGAAACAACACAAAGGACAAGATCTTCATCGAGCTCCTCCTGAGCTTGGTTGCATCATCTCCACGGTATCCTCAGCACCTGCAAGCTGGTTTTGGAAGTATCTGTGAGTCACGAGGACTCAGCAATCTCGCACCCTCGCGATCAAGACTATTTAAGCTTATGGGTAAGGTAAAGGTATGAGGTGGAGCGGCAGCAAGCGACTAGCATATAAGGTGGCTAACATACGCAAATGAGAGCGAGAAGAGAAGGCAAAGCATGATCGAGAAACTATAATCAAGAAGTGATCCTAGAACAACCTACGTCAAGCATAACTCCAACACCGTGTTCACTTCCCGGACTCCGCCGGAAAGAGACCATCACGGTTACACACGCGGTTGATGCATTTTAATTAAGGTCAACTTCAGGTTTTCTACAACCGGATGTTAACAAATTCCCATCTGCCCATAACCGCGGGCACGGCTTTCGAAAGTTCAAATCCCTGCAGGGGAGTCCCAACTTAGCCCATGACAAGCTCTCATGGTCAATGAAGGGTATACCTTCTCCCGAGACATTCCGATCAGACTCGGTATCCCGGTTCTACAAGACAACTTCGACAAGTTAAAACAAATCCAGCAACACCGCCCGAATGTGCCGACAAATCCTGATAGGAGCTGCACATATCTCGTTCTCAGGGCACACTCAGATGAGACATCCTACGAGTAAAACCAAACCTCAAGTTGCCCCAAGGTGGCCCCGCAGTCTGCTCGGTCGGACCAACACTCAGATGAGCACTGGCCCAGGGGGGTTTAAATAAAGATGACCCTTGAGTCCACGAAACCCAAGGGAAAAAGGGCTAGGTGGCGAATGGTAAAGCCAAAGTTGGGCATTGCTGAAAGAGTTTTATTCAAGGCGAACTGTCAAGGGGTTCCCATTATTACCCAACCGCGTAAGGAACGCAAAATCCGGGAACATAACACCGATATGACGGAAACTAGGGCGGCAAGAGTGGAACAAAACACTAGGCAAAAGGCCGAGCCTTCCACCCTTTACCAAGTATATAGATGCATTAATTAAATAAGAGATATTGTGATATCCCAACAAGTAAACATGTCCCAACAAGGAACAACATCTCCATGTTCCAACAAGGAACAAACTTCAATCTTCACCTGCAACTAACAACGCTATAAGAGGGGCTGAGCAAAGCGGTAACATAGCCAAACAACGGTTTGCTAGGACAAGGTGGGTTAGAGGCTTGGTTCAACAATATGGGAGGCAAGATAAGCAAGTGGTAGGCATCGTAGCATAGGCATACCAAAAGAGCGAGCAACTAGCAGGCAAAGACAAGTGATTTCGAGGGTATGGTCATCTTGCTTGAGATCCCGCAAGGAATAAGAACGAGTCCATGAAGAAGACAACGGACGTCGTCGAACGGGTCCTCAAAAACGCTACGTTAACGGAACCAACCCGAAGAAGCAACACCGTAAAGAAGCACACAACATGGTAAACAACCAACACAAGAACATGGTATGATATGCGAGATGCGGTATGCGATGCGTATGCATGATTTGCAAAGGACTGAATGAACCTGGCCTCAACTTGGAAATCCAAGTGTGCCACTGGAAAGGTGAGATGAAATCGCTTGAAAACGATATAAGGATCACCGGAATCGGAGTTACAGTTTGGAAATGGCTAGCAATTCAAATATGGCACCGGTTTGTGATATACAGCAAGTAGCCATCTAAATGTAACAAGACGAACATGCTACAGCACTCAAACATGGCAACAAAATACATGGCAGGGATCCACTCATGATGCTTAACAAAATATGAACACTGAGCTACGGCCAATTCAACCATTAACAGGTTCAAACAAGCATGGCAAAAGTGCAATTGGTAAACAGATTTCAGGCTTAGTGAAATTAACACTTGCCTGGAATTTCAGATCAGATAGCACTCTTTGGAGAAATAAAACTATATGCTACAGGACCTGAACATGGCAAAGTAAAGCATGGCATGTAGCTACTCAAAGAGCTTAACAAAAGTCCCTTAGTGACCTTGAGCCAAAAGGGATCAGAAAATACATTTGCAAGCATGTGAACATGGAAAAAACATAATCGGACTCTCAGACATCAAATCAGATATCAAGTAGGCATGTTTACGAGCTCGATGCACTCACTACAGAGCAAGGCATGACAATCTAAGCATACACCCATCAAGAATACACATTATACAAGCTAGACATGGCAAGAACAATAACATAGCATGCACGGATCAACTACAACATCCTCGGCAAAATCGCTAACAAGCAGACAATCTGCCCAGATTCTCGAAATAGCAAAAGTAGAGCTCGATTGACTCAAGCTAGGGTGCTCCATAATTGCAAACAAAGACATGGATGGATAGAGCACTACAATATTAACAAAACATCCTTACTGATCATCCTCAAAAGAGGCACGGATCACTAGAAAACAACATGAACATATGGCATATTGAAATAAACAGATCAAGGACTTAGTGGAAATGCTAAGTCCCTGAAATCAGCATTAACGAATGCACCACTTTGCAAGCTTGTGCTAGTCACCACACACATCACAAAAATACATGGATTGCACCTCTGGAAAGATGGCATGGCATATAACAAAACACATGTAGAGCTCAGGGGCTTATCATGCACACAACAATCATGGCAAAAATGACAAATATCTAATTGGAGCAGCAGATCTGACAATTAACTCAAATAGCACTCTTCCAACAGCATCTCGGGCATCAAGATGAACTCAAATGAAAATGATGAAATGAGATGAAATGATGTGCTCTCTGAGACGAACACTTTGATATGCTATAAGCCCAAAACGGAGCTACGGGTGCAAAGTTACGACATGATGAACATGGGCATATGAATCTGGGAATTTCGGGCACTTAGTAGAAATCGACCTCGGGTGAACAGTGGTCAACGGGGGCGGTTCGCGAGGATGACCGGCTCGTCGGCGAAGGTCGCCGGAGACGGCAGGGGCGGTGCCGGCGAGGCAGATCCGGGGCGGATCCGGCCGGATCTCGCCAGATCTGGGCGCGGACGCCGAGGAACGGGCCGGACGGCGAGCTTGGCGAGGCGAAGGTAGCGACGAGGTGCGGGCGCCGGTGAGATGGCGCAGCGGCGCGGCGTACTGCTCCGGCCGGCTCGGGCGGCGAGCATCTCCGGGCGGCGGCGCGGAGGAAGCGGCGCGGCGAGGCGGAGGGAGCCGGGCGGCGGGGTGGCTCCCTAGGCGGCGGTGCGGATCTGGGCCCGCGCGGGCCCCGAATGGGCTCCGCGGGCCGCGACGGCGGTGGGACGGCGGCGGACACGTGGCGTGCGGCGGTTGGGCGCGCGGTGGCGGGCGGACATGTCCGGCTCGGTCGGACACGTCCGGCGGCTGGAGGAGGGAGATGGCTAGGGTTTCGGGGAAAGATCCGAAAGCGAAAAAGAAGGGGTCTATTTATAGAGGTAGAGAGAGCTAGGGAGCTCCAAATGAGGTGCGGTTTTCGGCCACACGATCGTGATCGAACGACTGAGAGGATGGAAGGGGTTTAGGTGGGTTTTGGGCCAAAATGGAGTGGTGTTGGGCTGCAACACACACGAGGCCTTCTCGGTCCCTCGGTTAACCGTTGGAGTATCAAACGAAGTCCAAATGGTACGAAACTTGACAGGCGGTCTAATGGTAGTAAACCAAGGCCGCTTGGCAAGTCTCGGTCCAATCCGGAAATGTTTAACCCCCACACATGAAAGAAAGGTAGAAATGACCACCGGAGGAGAACGGAGCGCCGGAATGCAAAACGGACAACGGGGAAAATGCTCGAATGCCTAAGACGAACATGTATGCAAATGAAATGCACATGATGACATGATATGCAATGCATGACACGCAAGCAATGACAAGGCAACGACAATGAATAACTAGAGAACACCTGGCACATCGGTCTCGGGGCGTTACAACACTCCACCACTATGAGAGGATCTCGTCCCGAGATCTAGAATGGCACCGGAGGAACAACGGAAGAGAAAAGAGGAGAGGTAAAACTAAGTTGCTTCATTGACAAATGAGTGAACCACGAACCTTGAAAAGGTTGAAAAAATTGAAAGATAGCATATAGCGAAGATGAACAAAGTTGAAAACACTCCGTTAGAAAAGAGAGACAAGGAAGAACAACTTCTAACAGCACTCTGGTTGGAAAGTTAAGCAAGACTTGATAAAAAGAAAGAACTTGAGAAGCGGGCACACACTCCGGTTAAATGGATAAGCACAGGAAAGAACATGATCTTAGATGAAACGAGATGATTGTTGAAGAAAGCAACATCACAATGCCTCCAGAACAGAAAAGAGAATGGAATGGAATGAACGACGAGAAACAAGATCTTAAGGAGCACGCTTACAACAAATGCTAGAATGGAGTTGTTGGAAAACCAACGACGAAAAGAATAAGCTTGATATGGTCTTATGGAATACATCTCAAATCATGAGGTGACCACTTGCCACTCACGGGAAAAGAATATGATTGATATGAATGAGGAGACGAGAAAACCTATTTCACCGGGAGGATAAAAGAAGAACTTGGGTCATTGGTAAGCACCATAAATAGCAACCATCCTTAGGGAAAGCTTTTAGGTGAAACATGACACAAGATAGCTCCGACGAAGATGTTATGGATTTAAAATACCCCATTCTCGATAACTTGTGAAACATGAAACAACTCAAATTATCAAGAATGACGTAATACCACCTCTATTGGTACGGAAGAATGAATTGCACTCCGGATGCAAGGTGAAGAATGCTTGAGCTCCTTAGAAAAGAATCTCGATGAGAAGGAATATAAATCCTTGATGAACCATCATGTAGAACCTTCATGAGAACTCCAGAAATAAAAGAATGGTCAAACGAAAGGAAAGAGAAGTTGAAAACACAAGTTGAATCCTTGTAACGATTTAGATGGATCTTCGTGATAAATAGGGCTTGGAACTCCGGGAAAGAAAAGATAAGGCATCTCGAACTGAGAATATGATATGATGAACCACTCCGGAAAAAAGAATTAATCACTTGGATGAAACAAGAATAAGAATTACATTATGCTTATCCTTCACCAATTAAATTGATGACAATCAATGGATTTGGCATACTACTTATTCTCGTAGAAAGGATTAAAAGAGATATATCAAAACTTGAGAAGGTCTTCAACGAACCACCAGTAGAATTGAAATAACAAATAAATTGATGAGGAAGAGAAGTCTTGAACGAACCACCGTAAGAATTAAAATGAACGAAGAAAAGATAAGGACAACACCGGGAAGAATTAGCAAATGAATGAAGAAGCTTGAGAGAATTTAGATACATGAGAACGAAGCGATCACGAGCTGATAAGAGAATACTTGAATTCCCAAACACCATTGAGAAGAAAAGATAATTGATCTTGCTGATGTTGTAATGATCGGATCTACTTGAAGAGAAGCACACTGGTTAAAAAGGATTGACATGACAATCTCGATGAACGAGAAGGATTAGTATTCACATAGAAATATGAGAACACCGCTTAGAAAAGGTATGGAATCAACACTTGACTTCGAAGCAACTCGAATAGCACAACTCAAAACAAAACAAAGGATTGGCTTGTAGAATAAGCCAGAACAAACATATGATAGAGATTTCATCCGAAGTTTTTGTGGTGGGGCCTACACGGGCTCGATCATACAACACCATCATGTACAAGGCAGTGCACATGACATACGGAGCGTCCCCGAGTCGGCATAGCCAAGGACTCTTTAAGACACAACGAGACCACTGTAAAACCGACTGTGAATAGGCGGACCACTAGACGTCGAACCCCAATTTCATATCATACATCTGTCGGAAAGATATCCTAAGAGCTACTTGAATTCCCACTTATAAACTCCTGAAACTTTCCGGTTATGCAATCAGGTGTTGGGGATACAGGGGAAGCATAATATCTCACCCAAATCTAGCAAATCCTACATCCAGCTGTATCCATCCTTCAACACATAACCGAGAAAAACTTTAGAAACCATCTACCTCATCCTTCGAAAAGCATCTGTTATACAAGTTATGGCGATACTCCCGAACTCCCGCCCCAGTACTGGGTGGCGTCGAGGTTATCTCGCCAACGAACTGCATAAAAGAGATTTTCGATGTCGGCGTACTAAACTCAGGTATTCCAGAACTGCAACGATAAAATTGTGACGACAACACCTCGGAGCTCAACTCCCCGGGACACTGCCACAACCCCTAAATGTCAGGAGGCACCAAGAACAATGTTCTCGTCACAAAACCATCGGAACGATTCCAAGATACCCGCGTGATCCTAAATTTTTTTAGTGAAATTTGAGAAGAGAAGAGTCAAAACTCTACGTCAGGATGCCTTACCAAAGCGATGAAGGGACTGGGAAGTAAAAAGAATTCCTAAACTCTCCGATATATAATCCCTAAAAGACTCAAAACATTTTCTAGACTCAAACTCGGCCGCTAAAAACGATCAACCAGTGGGGGCTCCTAAGGTCGGGGAAGGCTCTGATACCAACTTGTAACGCCCTCGATGCGGCTATATCTCCCACGTGTCGAAGCACGACTTAGAGGCATAACCGCATTGAAAGCAATGTCGCAAGTGAGGTAATCTTCACACAACCCATGTAATACAATAAGGGGAAAAGGATACATAGTTGGCTTACAATCGCCACTTCACACAAATACATGAATAACGCATTACATCATCCAAATACAATCAAGGTCCGACTACGGAACCAAAATAAAAGAAGAACCCCAAGTGCGACAAGGTCCCCGATCGACCCCAACTGGGCTCCACTACTGATCAACTAGAACGGAACAACACAAAGGACAAGATCTTCAACGGGCTCCTCCTGAGCTTGGTTGCGTCATCTGCACGGACTCATTGGCACATGCAAGCTGGTTTTGGAAGTATCTGTGAGCCACGGGGACTCAACAATCTCGCACCCTCGCGATCAAGACTATTTAAGCTTATGGGTAAGGTAAAGGTATGAGGTGGAGCTGCAGCAAGCGGCTAGCATATATGGTGGCTAACATATGCAAATGAGAGCGAGAAGAGATGGCAAAAGCACGGTTGAAAATCTATGATCAGGAAGTGATCCTAAAACAACCTACATCAAGCATAACTCCAACACCGTTTTCACTTCCCGGACTCCGCCAGAAAGAGACCATCACGGTTACACACGCGGTTGATGCATTTTAATTAAGGTCGACTTCAGGTTTTCTACAACCGGACATTAATAAATTCCCATCTGCCCATAACCGCGGGCACGGCTTTCGAAAGTTCAAATCCCTGTAGGGGTGTCCCAACTTAGCCCATGACAAGCTCTCACGGTCAACGAAGGAATAGACCTCCTCCCGAGACATTCCGATCAGACTCGGTATCCCGGTTCTACAAGACATCCTCGACAATGGTAGAACAAGTCCAGCAAAGCCGCCCGATGTGCCGACATCCGGATGGGAGCTGCACATATCTCATTCTCAGGGCAACACCGGATAGGTCAAGCTACGAGTAAAACCAGCCCTCAAGTTTCCCCGAGGTGGCCCCGCAGGCTGCCCATTTTGGACCAACACTTAGACAAGCACTGGCCGGGGGGGGGGGGGTTAAAATAAAGATGACCCTTGGGCTGGCCTAACCCAAGGGAAAAGAGGCTAGGTGGCGAATGGTAAAACAAAGGTTGGGCCTTGCTGGAGGAGTTTTATTCAAAGCAAACTGTCAAGGGGTTCCCATTATAACCCAACCGCGTAAGGAACGCAAAATCCGGGAACATAACACCGATATGACGGAAACTAGGGCGGCAAGAGTGGAACAAAACACCAGGCATAAGGCCGAGCCTTCCACCCTTTACCAAGTATATAGATGCATTAATTAAATAAGATATATTGTGATATCCCAACAAATAAACATGTTCGAACAAGGAACAACATCTCCATGTTCCAACAAGGAACAAACTTCAAACTTCACCTGCAACTAACAACGCTATAAGAGGGTCTGAGCAAAGCGGTAACATAGCCAATCAACGGTTTGCTAGGACAAGGTGGGTTAGAGGCTTGGTTCAACAATATGGAAGGCATGATAAGCAAGTGGTAGGTATCGCAGCATAGGCATAGCAAAAGAGCGAGCAACTAAGCAAGCAAAGATAGAAGTGATTTCGAGGGTATGATCATCTTGCCTGAAATCCCGCAAGGAAGAAGAACGAGTCCATGAAGAATACAAACGGACGAAGTCGAACGGGTCCTCACAAACGCGAAGTTACCGGAACCAACCCGAAGAAGCAAACACCGGAAAGAAGCACACAACATAGTAAACAACCAACACAAGAACATGGTATGATATGCGAGATGCGGTATGCGATGCGTATGCATGATTTGCAAAGGAATGAATTGAACCTGGCCTCAACTTGGGAATCCAAGTGTGCCACTGGAAAGGTGAGATGAAATCACTTGAAAACGATATAAGGATCACCGGAATCGGAGTTCCGGTTTGGAAATGGCAAGCAATTCAAATATGGCACCGGTCTGCGATATACAGCAAGTAGCCATCTAAATGTAACAAGATGAACATGCTACAACACTCAAACATGGCAACAAAATACATGGCAGGGATCCACTCATGATGCTTAACAAAAGATGAACACTGAGCTATGGCCAATTCATCCATTAACAGGTTCAAACAAGCATGGCAAAAGTGCAATTGGTAAACAGATTTCAGGCTTAGTGAAATTAACACTTGCCTGGAATTTCCGATCAGATAGCACTCTTTGGAGCAATAAAACTGTATGCTACAGGACCTAAACATGGCAAAGTAAAGCATGGCATGTAGCTACTCAAAGAGCTTAACAAAAGTCCCTTAGTGACCTTGAGCCAAAAGGGATCAGAAAATACATTTGCAAGCATGTGAACATGGCAAAAACATAATCAGACTCTCAGACTTAGTGAAAAACCGGAGCATGCAAATCAGATATCAAGTAGGCATGTTTACGAGCTCGATGCACTCACTACAGAGCAAGGCATTACAATCTAAGCATACACCCATCAAGAATACACATTATACAAGCTAGACATGGCAAGAACAATAACATAGCATGCACGGATCAACTACAACATCCTCGGCAAAATCGCTAACAAGCAGACAATCTGCCCAGATTCTCGAAATAGCAAAAGTAGAGCTCGATTGACTCAAGCTAGGGTGCTCCATAATTGCAAACAAGACATGGATGGATAGAGCACTACAAGATTAACAAAACATCCTTACTGATCATCCTCAAAAGAGGCATGGATCACTAGAAAACAACATGAACATATGGCATATTGAAATAAACAGATCAAGGACTTAGTGAAAATGCTAAGTCCCTGAAATCAGCATTAACGAATGCACCACTTTGCAAGCTTGTGCTAGTCACCACACACATCACAAAAATACATGGATTGCACCTTTGGAAATATGGCATGGCATATAACAAAACACATGTAGAGCTCAGGGGCTTATCATGCACACAACAATCATGGCAAAAATGACAAATATCTAAT